>NC_133933.1:132795588-132870585 GCF_031877795.1 Strix aluco
CATGGGTAGGTGGCCACCGCGGGGAGGGCGGCTCGGCTCGGCTCAGCCCGGCACTTCCCGGCCCGGCTGGGGTTTTAGTGGCCTGGCTGGGGTTTAGGTGGCCCGGCCCGGCTCAGCACAGTTCAGCACACTCGGCCCGGGGACAGCGGGGGGGGGCTGGGGGGGTGCCCGAGGGGGGGCACCGGGCGACCCGGAGTGGGGGTGACACGGGCGCGGGGGGTGCTGAGTGTCCCGGGACAGACGGAGGGTTCGGGGGGGGGGGGGACGGGACACGGGAACACATGGCTGCGGGGTTCTCCTAGGACTGGAGGGGTTGGGGGGGTCAGGAGGAACGGGCGGGGGAAGGGGGGACACCCCCCACCCCAGGGGACAGACTTTGGGGGGCTGTGTGCTCGGGAAGGGGGGCTGGGGGGGGCCAGGCCAGCCCCCACCCCACCCCACCCCCCCCCGAGCTGTCCCCTCCAGACGGCAGAGGGAAACAGGCACGGGGAGCACCCCGCGGGGTGGGGGGGTGGATAACCCACCCCTGCTTGTCCGGGGGCGCTGCCGGCGTCTCGGGGTGCCTCCCTGCCCTCACTGCTGCCGTGTCTATGTCCCCCCCCCTCCACTCCCCAGGCCGAGAAGAAGGCGAAGGTGATCGCCGTGATGAACGTGGTGGAGGAGACGCCGCGGGCAGAGCCCCAGAAGGAGGAGGAGGCCAGCCCCCCTGCCTCGCAGCAGCCCACCGACCCCGCCTCGCCCAACGTGGCCACCACGCCTGAGCCAGTGGTGGCCGACGCCGTCGACAAGAACACCTCAAAGTCGGCCGACGACGAGCCCGAGTACGAGGTGAGGGCAGGGAAGGCGCTTTGGGGGGGGGGGGAGGTGTTCGTGGGGCTTCTGCCCCCCCCACACCCCCCAAAATCTCTCCCCGCGGCGCAGGACGGCCGGGGCTTCGGCATCGGCGAGCTGGTGTGGGGCAAGCTGCGCGGCTTCTCGTGGTGGCCTGGGCGCATCGTGTCCTGGTGGATGACGGGCCGGAGCCGGGCGGCCGAGGGCACCCGCTGGGTGATGTGGTTTGGCGACGGCAAGTTCTCGGTGGTAAGTGGCACCCGTGGGGTGGGGGGGGTCCTGGTAGCCCCCCCTTTACCCCAGCTCGGCTCACGGCCGCGTCCCGACCCCCCAGGTCTGTGTGGAGAAGCTGCTGCCGCTCAGCTCCTTTGCCAGCGCCTTCCACCAGGCCACCTACAACAAGCAGCCCATGTACCGCAAAGCCATCTACGAGGTGCTGCAGGTGAGTGCCAGTGGCTGCGGGGGGGGGGGGGGATACCGGCCCCCCCCTCACCACCAACAGGAGCTTGGGGGGGGGCAGATGGGTGCCTGAGCGGGTCCGTCCTGCCAGTGTGTGGGAGCGGGCGGCTGCGTCTTCTCCCTGCCAGGATCCGGCCCTGCCTCCCCTCCTGCACCCAACAGGGCGTCCAGGGGGGCACAGGGTGTCTCTTATTAGGGGGGGGGGGGGTCTGTGGGACTCCCCAAGGAAATTTTGGGGGCCTCTTGTCCCAGCCAGAAGTGTCCGGAGGTCTGGGGGGGGAGATTGGCATCTATGAGGAGTTGCTGAAGTCCCTGTAGGGTGATGCTGGGGGGGTCCTGGCTTTTTGGGGGGGCTCTTGGCAGCGCTTGGAGGTGTTGGGGGGTTTCTCATGGGGCGATGGGGGGGAGTGTGGCCCTGTAGGTCCTTTTGGGGCTGGGGGTGCCCGACTGGGCAACACGGGCAGCGTCTGGAGCAGGGCTGGGGGACACAGCGTGTCTCTTAAAAGGTGGGGGGGGATCTGTGGGAGTCCCCAAGGAGATTTTGGGGGTCTCTTGTCCCAGCCAGAAGTGTCTGGGTCTGGGGGGGAGGTTGGGGTCTCTGGGGAGTTGCTGAAACCCCTATTGGGTGTTGCTGGGGGGGTCCTGGCTTTCTGGGGGGGCTCTTGGCAGGGCTGGGAGGTGTTGGGGGTTTCTCGTGGGGTGATGGGGGGGAGTGTGACCCTGTAGGTCCCTTCTGGACAATGCGGGCAGCGTCTGGAGCAGCTGGGGGGTCGCTGAGGATGGGGGAACCCCCCCCGGCAGGGTGGGGGGGTGACGGCCAGGCCTGCGGCTCCCCTGGCAGGTGGCGAGCAGCCGGGCAGGGAAGATTTTTCCAGCGTGTCCCGAGAACGACGAGACCGACACCTCCAAGGTGGTGGAGATCCAGAACAAGCAGATGATCGAGTGGGCCCTGGGGGGCTTCCAGCCCTCGGGCCCCAAGGGCCTGGAGCCCCCCGAAGGTGAGCGGGGGAAGGATGGGGACCCGCTCGGTGGCCTTGGCCAGTGTCCCCCTGCCAGGATCCCCTGGCCATTGGCTCCAGCATCACCGGGGTGAGACGGGCTGGGGCAGAGGAAGCGCCGGGTGGGGGGGTGGGGGGAGCTGACAGGACGCCCCCCCTCCCCCCTTTTGCAGAGGAGCGAAATCCCTACAAAGAAGTTTACACGGAGATGTGGGTAGAGCCGGAAGCAGCCGCCTACGCGCCGCCCCCGCCCGCCAAAAAACCCAGGAAAAGCACAACAGAGAAGCCCAAGGTCAAGGAGATCATCGACGAGCGCACCCGAGGTACCACCTGGGGGGGGGCCGGGGGTGCCCCCGCACCCACCCCCTCGACACACGTGGTCATGACCCCACGGGAGGGCCCTGCTCGGCACGGGGGGCTGCGGGGCCAGAGCTGTCCCCCCCCTTCTCCATCAGGGACTTTTCCCTCCCGGGGGTCCCCTCCCTTCACCCCACTGCGGGGGGGCCAGGTAGAAACCCCCCAGCCCCCCCCCAAGACCCCGACACTTCTCTCCCTCCCCAGAGCGGCTTGTTTACGAGGTCCGGCAGAAATGCAGGAACATCGAAGGTGAGTGGGGGGCGATGCCTGGTGGCAGCACCAGGACACATCCTGCTCCCGGCAACAGCGCTGGGCTGGAGGGTCCCTCCCCAGCCACCCATCAGTTCTGGCTGCAGAGCTGGGAGGCAGCGGGGGGGGGGCCCAAGGGTGGCAGGGACCCCCTGGGACACTTGCCCAGGGTTGGGGTCACCGGCACGGGAAGGGCTGAGCCCTGGGGGGGACTGTTGGGGGCCGGGAAGGCGGCGGAGCTCTGCCCCCCGCTGTCCCCAGGGTCGGTCCCCGTCAAACCGCAGTGGCTGCCCCGGTGATTTGGCGCTGGGGGTGGCAAAACCTGGGGGGTAACGTCTCGCCTCCCGCCCCCCCCGCAGACATCTGCATCTCCTGCGGGAGCCTCAACGTGACCCTGGAGCACCCGCTGTTTATTGGAGGAATGTGCCAAAACTGCAAGGTACAGCACGGCACGGCCGGGTCCCCCCCGCACCCCCTTGTCCAGCGGGGTCTCCCTGCCAGACCCCTCTGCCGGAGCTGCCGCGGTGCCCTCGCAGGGTGCCTGGCGTCGCCGGTGCCGCGCTGACGCCTCGGCTCTCCCCCAGAACTGCTTCTTGGAGTGCGCGTACCAGTACGACGACGACGGCTACCAGTCCTACTGCACCATCTGCTGCGGCGGCCGCGAGGTGCTCATGTGCGGCAACAACAACTGCTGCAGGTCCGGGGCCGCCGTCCCAGCGCGGGGCTTGGGGAGGTTTCGGTGATGCCACAATCCTGGCCTGGGGCTGCGAGGTTTCGGTGATGCCACATCCTGGCCTGGGGCTGCGGAGGTTTCGGTGATGCCACAATCCTGGCCTGCGGCTGGGGAGGTTTCGGTGATGCCACGGTCCTGGTGTAGGGCTGGGAAAGTTTTGGTGATGGCCCCGGTCCCAGCACTGGGGCTGGGGAGGTTTTGGTGACACCATAGTGCTGGTGTGGGGACTGGGGAGGTTTTGGTGACACCATGATCCTGGTGTGGGGCTGGGGAGGTTTTGGTGACACCATAGTGCTGGTGTGGACTGGGGAGGTTTCAGTGATGCCGTGGTACCCGTGTGGGGCCGGTTGGTGATGCCACGGTCCTACCATAGGATTTTGGTGATCTCAGTCATAGTGTGGGGCTGGGGAGGTTTTGGTGATGCCACAGTCCTGGCATGGGGCTGAGGAGGTTTCGGTGACACCCTGGTCCCGGCGTGGGGCTGGGAAGGTTTTGGTGATACTGTGGCCCCCATGTGGGGCTGGTTGGTGATGCCACGGTCCTACCGTGGAAGTTTAGTGATCATAGTGTGGGGATGGGACGTTTTGGTGATGCCACGGTCCCAGCATGGGGCTGGGAAGGTTTTGATGATGCCACAGTCCGGCGTGGGCTGGGGAGATTTTTGTGACACCATGGTCCTGGCGTGGGGCTGGGGAGTTTTGGTGACACATGGTCCTGGTGTGGGGCTGGGGAGGTTTCAGTGATGCCACGGTCCCCATGTGGGGCTGGTCGGTGATGCCATGGTCCTACCATGGGATTTTGGTGATCCCAGTCATAGTGTGGGGCTGGGACATTTTTGGCGGTGCCCCAGTCCTGCATGAGGCTCGAGAGGTTTTGGTGATGCCCTAGTCCTGGTGTGGAGCTGGAGGTTTTGGCAATGCCCCAATCCTGGCAAGGGACTGGGAAGTTTTGGTGATGCCACGGTCCTGGCATGGGCTGGAGAGGTTTTGGGGATGCCACAGTCCTGCATTGGGCCGAGGAGTTTTGGTGATGTCCAATCCTGGCATGAGGCTGGGAGGTTTCGGTGATGCCAGTCCTGCCGTGGGGTTTTGGTGATCCAGTCATATAGTGTGGGTTGGGACGTTTTGGTGATGCCACAGTCTCACTATGGAACTGGGTGGTTTTGGTGGTGCCACAGTCCCGGTGTGGCATTTTTGGTGATGTCCCAGTCCTGGCATGAGGCTGGGGAGGTTTTGGTGATGTCCTGGTCCTGGTGTGGGGCTGGGGGAGTTTTGGCCATGCCCCAATCCTGGCAAGGGACTGGGAAGTTTTGGTGATGCCCGGTCCTGGTGTGAGGCTGGGGAGGTTTTGGTGATCCCACATTCTGCCGTGGGGCTGGGGAGGTTTTGGTGGCACCGCAGACCCAGCGTGGCAATTCGGTGGTGCCAGTCCTGATTCGGGATGTTTTGGTGGTGCCCCAGTCCCGGGGAGGGTTTTTGGCGATGCCAGTCCTGGGGTGGGGCTGGGAGGTTTCAGTGATGACACCGCAGCTCCCACCTGCGGGTCTTTGCATGGGGCAGCGCGGGCGGGTCCCAGCGTGGGGCTGCCGGTCCCGGTGTGTCCCCTTGCCCCTGACTCTTGAGGGCCGTGGCCGCAGCTGGCCTCAATCCCACTGCGCCCATGGGCCCATGCAGGGACCACCGGCCTCCCGCAGCGGTGGGGATGCTGCCAGTGGGGGGGAGGCTCTGTGCTGCGGCTGCACCTCTGACCCCCCCCCCCCTCGTCTCTCCCAGGTGCTTCTGCGTGGAGTGCGTCGACCTGCTGGTGGGCCCCGGCGCGGCGCAGGCGGCCATCAAGGAGGATCCCTGGAACTGCTACATGTGCGGCCATAAGGGCGTCTACGGGCTGCTGCGGCGGCGGGAGGACTGGCCCTCGCGCCTCCAGATGTTCTTCGCCAACAACCACGACCAGGAGTTTGTGAGTGACCCACCCCCCCACCCTGGAAAGACCCCGGCCCCAGCTGGGCTCCCAATGGCCCCCCTGACTCCCCCCGTGGCTTTCAGGATCCGCCAAAGGTATACCCGCCAGTGCCGGCCGAGAAGAGGAAGCCCATCGGGTGCTCTCGCTTTTTGACGGCATTGCCACAGGTGGGTGGGGGTCCCCAGCCCGGCAATACCCCCCCTGCCATATTTGGGACTGCTGCGGGGGGGCAGGAGGGAGCGGGGGCTGCCTGCACCCCACACAACCCGGCATCGGGGTCCTGGGTGGCTGCCGGCGGGACCCCTGTTACCTCTTACCCCGCTGCAGGGGGGGCAGGGGAAGGGCCTGGTTGGAATTGGGGGGGTCCCGTTGTCCCCGCTCCCCGCAGGCCTGCTGGTGCTGAAGGACCTGGGCATCCAGGTGGACCGTTACATCGCCTCCGAGGTGTGCGAGGACTCCATCACCGTGGGCATGGTGAGGCACCAGGGCAAGATCATGTACGTCGGGGACGTCCGAAATGTCACCCAGAAACACGTACGTCCCGTCGGTGCCCCCCGCCAAAGCGCCCTAAAGCGTCCCCACGATGGGACCGGTCCCACGTCCCCTCGTTTGTCCTGTGTCCCTCCCCCCCCACCCACTGCGCACTGGGCTTCGGGGAGCGCGGCCACCATCCGACCCCCCCCCAGCCCCGACACGGGTGTCCTCCCACCCAGCACCGGCTCACGGGGGGGTTCTCTCCCTCTTGCAGATACAAGAGTGGGGCCCCTTCGACCTGGTGATCGGGGGGAGCCCCTGCAACGATCTCTCCATCGTCAACCCGGCCAGGAAGGGGCTCTATGGTGGGTGTCTCCGCACCGGGCTGGGGCGGGCCACTGGTGTCCCGCTGCTGAGGGGAAAAAAAAAAACAACAAGCAAATAAAAAACCAACAAAAAAAACTTCCCTCTGGCTTTCTCCCTCCCAGAGGGCACCGGGAGACTCTTCTTCGAGTTTTACCGCCTGCTCCACGAAGCCCGGCCCAAGGAGGGCGACGACCGGCCCTTCTTCTGGCTCTTCGAGAACGTGGTGGCCATGGGGGTGAGCGACAAGAGGGACATCTCGCGCTTCCTGGAGGTGAGTGCTGGGAGGGAGGGGGGGTCACCGGCTTTGGGGGAACCCCCAGGTTCCTTGCTGAGCCCCACTGACTTCTCTCCCCTCGTCCCAGTCCAACCCCGTCATGATCGATGCCAAAGAAGTGTCTGCGGCGCACAGGGCACGGTACTTCTGGGGGAACCTTCCCGGGATGAACAGGTTGGTGAGAGCACCCCAGGGCTCCCAGGAGCTGGGACGTGGCTCTGGGGGTCCCCTGTCCCCCCTTAGTGCTGGGTAAGAGCCTTGGGGGGGGTCGGGAAGTGGCACTGGGTGACAGCACACCCCAAAATCCCAGAGCGGTGGCCCCCGGAGAGGAGGCCGGGCCTGTCCTTGCTCCCTCGTGCTGGTGGGGTGGTGTGGAGCTGCCTCCTGTGTCCCCCCCCACAGTGTTCTGTGGCCGTGGTGGCCACCAGCAAGCTCCCCCAGGGATCAGCCAGCTGCAAAACCCCCCCAAACAGCCTTGGCCACCCAGCGCCCCCCACAAACACCAGCTGGGGAGCTGCCCTGCACCCGGGGGGGTGCCAGCGTGGGGACCCCCCCACCCACCCCACCCCATTTTTCCTCTTTCCACCCCCCCCGCAGGCCGCTCGCGTCCACGGTCAACGATAAGCTGGAGCTGCAGGAGTGCCTGGAGCACGGCAGGATAGCGAAGGTCAGCGTGGGGAGTGGGGAGATGGGGGGGTCCCGGACCCCTCAGGCTGCAGGAGAAGGGTCCTGTGAGGGTGGGGGCGGGACGCGGCGGCAGCACCGGGGGGGTGCGAATCGCCCTGCCTGCACCTGCCTGCGGCCGGCGTGCCGGCAGCTCCATCCCAGCAGCACCAGCACCCCAGGATGGGAGATGGGAGTCCCGCTGCGTGCCGGAGGGGCTCTGTGGTGGGGGGGGGGGGGGCTCCGTAGTGGCCTTTCCCACCCCGGCGTGACGAGCCCTGTGCCTCTTGCAGTTCAGCAAAGTGCGAACTATCACCACTCGCTCCAACTCCATCAAGCAGGGCAAGGACCAGCATTTCCCCGTCTTCATGAACGAGAAGGAAGACATCCTGTGGTGCACGGAGATGGAGAGGTACCGGGCGGGGGGGCACCGGCAGCGCCGCGCGGCCCTGGGGACACCCGCGTCCCCCCAGCCCTGAGCCCGCTCCCCGTGTCCCCGCAGGGTCTTCGGCTTCCCGGTGCATTACACGGATGTGTCCAACATGAGCCGCCTGGCCCGGCAGAGACTGCTCGGCAGATCCTGGAGCGTGCCGGTGATCCGCCACCTCTTTGCTCCCCTGAAGGAATATTTCGCCTGCGTTTAAAGAGAGACAGACAGGAACTGGTGACACGGAGCGAGTCAGAAAACAAAAAAAAAACCCATCCACGCCAAGAGAAGTGAAAACACGGGATAAGAGAAGAGTCAGCACCCAGAAGAGAGACGGGATTTCGCAGCCCGACGGGAACCCAGCACACGCGCCTCCCCGAGTGAAAGGGTTCGGTGTCCTCTCCTGAATTTCCAATGTTCAGCTTTTAGCCTATTTAAAAAAAAGAAAAAACAAAAAAACAAAACAAAAACCAGAAAAAAAACACCAACGAAAACGACAAAAAAAAAAAAAAAACAACCACAAAACAAAAGCGAAACGAAAAAAAAGAAAAAAGAAAAAAACAACGACAAACAAAAAAACCAAAACTTTTTTTTTTTTTTTTTTTTTTGGGTAACCTTTTTAATTTTCCGCTCTTTTCTGGCTGGGTTTTTCTGTTGGTTTGGTTTCTGCTTCTCGGAGCAGCGGGCGAGACGAGACGCCGTCGCCAGCTCCGCTCTCGGAGGAGGGGAAACGGCAGCGGGAAACCCCAGCCCGGGAGAGGCGGAGGCGAAGGAGACCCGCTCCGTCGTAAAGCGCCGAAGCGCAGCGAGCGCGCGCCGAGCTCGTGGCCCCCCCCGGCCGCCGGCCCGGCGAGCTTTGGGGAAGGGGGGAGCGCGAAGCGGCAGGGAGGCGCTCGGCCGGCTCCGCAACGCCCAGCGACTGAGCCTCACTCTTTTCCACCAGCACCGTTCACTGGTGATATGGAGCCAACCCAACTGGCAGGGAAGCCGAGAACACACACACCACAACACACACCTTTTCTACAGTATTTTGGGTGCCTACCACACAGGAAACCTTGAAGAAAGCAAATTCTAGAAGCCGCTGTTACCTCTTGTTTACAGTTTATATATATATGATAGATATGAGATATAGATATATATATATATAAAAGGTACTGTTACTACTGTACAACCTGACTTCATAATGGTGCTTTTAAACAGCGGGGTGAGTCGAGACATCAGCTTCCATGTTGCCTTACGTGCCGGGCCTTTCCAAGCGAGCGGCGCGGGACGGGGCCGGGGCGGCGGCCGGGCGGGAAGCGTCTCCATCCCGAGTCATGCAATAACCTTTTTCTGTCCTAAAAGGAAGCGCCTCCCTCGGCGGTGGCGGCGGCGGCGGGTCCCTGCCCGCGCCCTGCCCGCGCCCTGCCCGCCACGCGCACAAAAAACGTACTGGTGCTCTTCTGCGTACGTGGCGTCCCCGGACGGGCCGGTGCTGGTGGTGTCCCCGAGCCGGCGGGGTGCTCCTGCCTGCGGGTGCTGCCTTGCCGGGATGTGAATCGGGGTTCTTTTGCCGGTTGTGGCGGTCGCCGTGCCGGCAGGGCCGCGGGCAGGACACGGGCAGGAGAAGGCAGGCAGAGAAGCGAGCGCGGGACGGAGCGGTGCCGGAGCGTGGCTGGGGCGCTGCCGGCGCGCGGGACGGGGACGGCTGCGGGTCCCCGGACCCTGGTGCTACATCCAGGCTGCTCGGCGGGAGGGCGATGCCCCGGGGAGCCGGCGTGGGACCCCGGCGCTTGCCCACGGCGTCGCCTTGGGCGCCGGGCAGCTCGGGGCATCGCTCTTCTGGCCGAGCGTGGTTTCGGAGCGACGTGTGTCCCGTCGGTGGCCCCGTCCCCCACCTCCCCGTTTTTTTCCGGGGTGCTGGGTGCCCGTGAGGTGCGCGGTGGATGCGGGGGTGGCCCCGGTCGCAGCGGGCCGGGAGCCGCGACGGTGTTGGCGGTGCGGAGGGCAGCCGTGGTGCGTGCAGGCAGGACGCGGGCAGGTGCTGGCATTGCTGTGGATGGTGCTACTTGTCTGGCAGCTGCGGGTGGCCGGGGGGGTCCGGCTCGGTGCGGGGGCATCACCCCCACATCCCCGGTGCCCGCTGGGGTGGCTGGATCCTGTGCCCGGTGCTGGAGCCGAGGGGCTCTGGCACGGGCAGGGACTGGTGCTACGGCGCGGGGGAGGCTCCCAGAGGGTCTCCGGCCCGTCGCCGTCTCTTCTCTTAACTGTGAAAGGTGCTGGGGGGGGCCGCGGGCGGGCGGGGGCCGCCGGCCGCTCGCTGCGGGGTGCTGGCTAATTGGCAGCGAGTCGCGCCGGCGGCCCCGGGGTGCTGGGAGAGGTGCTGGGACCGACGGCGGCGGTGGGGAGCAGGCGGGGGGAGCCCCCCCTCACCTCCCCACCGCGCCTGGTGCTACCGGGGGGGCGGTTCGGAGACCCCTCAGCCGGCGGCGGGGCGGCCGCGGTGGGGGGCACCGCGGGGCCCAGCTTTGCCGGGTGGTAAAGGAGGCGAGGCGGGACGCAGGGTCCCCCCCCACCGGCCCCGTGTCCGAGCCGTGGCTCTGTGCTCTGGCTTGGTCCCGGGGCCGCATCCTGCGCTGCCCGGCAGTGCCGGGGGCAAATCTTGGCACCGGGCTGCTGCGGCAGCGCCGGGGGCGAGCCTTGGGCAGCCCTGCGGCCCCGCTCGCGGGTCCTGCGCGGCTCTGCAACGCTGGCTGCGGGTCCTGCGTGGCCCTGCGGCGCCAGGTGCTAGTGCTGCACCATCCTGCAGCACCAGTTGCAAGTCCTGCATGGCCTTGCAGCACCGTCTGCAAGTCCTGCATGGCCTTGCAGCGCCGGGTGCTAGTGCTGCACCATCCTGCAGCACCGTCTGCAAGTCCTGCATGGGCTTGCAGTACCGGCTGCGGGTCCCGCATGGCCCTGCAGCGCCGGGTGCTAGTGCTGCACCACCTTGCAGCACCAGTTGCAAGTCCTGCGAGGGCTTGCAGCGCCGGGTGCAGCCTTGCATGGCCCCGCAGCACCGGCTGCAGGTCCTGCATGGCTGCGCAGCACCAGCTGCGGGTCCTGCACGGCTCTGCGACACTGGCTGCAGATCCTGCACGGCCCAGCAGCAGCGCCGGGTGCTGGTGCTGCACCATCCCGCAGCACCGTCTGCGGGTCCCGCACGGCCCTGCAGCACCGCATGCGAGTGCTACATGGCCCTGCAGTTCCCCGCGCAAATCCTGCGCAGCCCCGCGGCGCCGGCTGCGGGTCCTGCACGGCTCTGCCCCCGCGCCACGGCCCTGCGGCGCCGGGTGCCGGTGCTGCGCCATCCCGCAGCACCACTCTGCAGGTCCCGCGCGGCCCCGCGGCGCCGGTTGGGAGCCCGGCACGGCCTTGCAGCAGGGTTCGGGGGTCCCGGTGGGCTCCGGCACGCCGCACCGGCACAGCGTTTCCCCGGGACCCTCTGGGCCAGACGTTGGCGGGGGCCGGCCCGGTGCGGCGTTGGCACGGCCCAGGCGGCTCCTGCACCCGCGGCGGGCGCCCGCAGCTGGGACGCCCGTTCCGGTGCCGGAGCCGGTGCCAGCGGGAAGCAGGTTCCCGTCGTGGCACAACTGGAACGGTGCCGGGGTCGGCTCGGCGGTGCCGGGGGCTCGGCGCCAGCCGCCGACAGTGGTGGGGACCGTGGGGACGCCTGGGGAAAGAGTTCAGTTTTTAACGTACCCGACTCACATCTTTTTTTAAAACAAACAGACAAATTTTGTTGCACAGCCCTAGATGAAATGGTGAAAAGAGGAAAAAAAAAAAAAAAAAAAGCCTAAATTCCTTAAGATCCGCCGAGGGAGTAGGTGACAAACACGGTGCTAAAACATTTTATTAAAAATATATATTGTTAAATTAAGTCTGCTGTCTGGACAATGACTGTTTGTTTTGTTTTCTTGTAGTGGAGTTTCAAAGAGCACTATTATTTTACTCTTATATATTATTATTAAAAAAAAAAACAAAAAACAAAAAAGGCATTTTAACTTTGTACTTGAAAACTAAACAAGAGATTTCATGTGTTTTAGCCTAGACATTGAAGTAGCTGACGCTTAACTATTTGTGGGGAATCATGTATCATCCCGAGGACAAACGCGCAGAGTTCGGGACCCTCCTCTCCTATGATTTGGCTCAGCCCCCCCCCACGCCACATTCCCGGCGGTGCCACCGCCCCGGCCCAGCGTCCCCAGCTGCTCTTTTCCCCCCACCCCACCCCGGTTTATTTTCTACTTTTTTTTTTTTTTTTTCTCTCTCTCTCGGTTCGTTCCTTTCGTTTTTTGTCGGTTTGGTTTTTTAGGGTCGCTTCTCTATTTATTGCCGCTGAATACTGTGCATTTCACCGTATGGTTCTGGCCCGCGGGGCTTGCCCGGCACTCTGTTGTATCTGTGTAAGTATTGCTCGTGACATAGCTGTTCTGAACTAATTAAAGGTCAATGCGTGCAGCAGATGTAGAAAGTCTGTCCGTTCCGCTTCCATCCCATCCTCCTTTTTTTTTTTTTTTTTTTTTTTTCTTTGGTGCCCAGAAGAGTATAATACAGACGAGCTCCTTTCTAATGTACTTGTGCTGGAGAACACTTGAATAAATGTACTGTTTTTGTGCAAAAAAAAAAAAAAGAAAAAAAGAGGAAAAAAAAAAGAGAAAAAAAAATTCTTCTCTGCGGTCCTGTGGTCTGTGTTCTCGTGGCTGCGCGGGCAGCGGGGGGGCTGCGAGGGTCCCAGTGGGTGATGGGGTCCCAGTATAGATGATGGGATCCCAATGGGTGATGGGGTCCCAGTATGGGTGGTGGGTTCCCAGTATGGGTGGTGGGATCCCAATGGGTGATGGGGTCCCAGTATGGGTGGTGGGGTCCCAGCAGGGTCCCAGTGAGCTCCCCATGGGTGGTGGGGGGTCCCAGTACAGGTAGTGGGCTCCCAGTGAGTGATGGGATCCCAATGGGTGATGGGGTCCCAGTATGGGTGGTGGATTCCCAGTATGGGTGATGGGATCCCAATGGGTGATGGGGTCCCAGTATGGGTGGTGGGGTCCCAGTGGGATCACAGCACTAGTGGCGGTGTCCCAGTGGGCTCCCAGTGGGTGATGAATTCCCAATGGGGTCCCAATGGGTGATGGGGTCCCAGCACCACCTGTAGGGTCCCAGTGGGCTCCCAGTGGGTGATGGGATCCCAGTATGGATGATGGGGTCCCTGTGGGTGGTGTGGTCCCAGTGGGATCCCAATGGGGTCCCAGTGCGTGGGGGGGTCCCAGCAGATGATGGGGTCCCAGTGGGTTCCCAGTGGGTGGTGAGTTCCCAGCAGACGATGGGGTCCCAGTGGGGTCCCAGTGGGTGGTGGGATCCAGGCAATGGTGGGGTCCCAGTGGGAACTGGGGTCCTGGTGGACAGCGGGGTCCCAGCAGGGTGTGGGATCCCAGTGGGGTGCTGGCAGATGGTGGGGTCCCAGTGCCGGCTGTGGGGGGCCATGGACTGAGCCCAGCTCCCAGGGCTCGGCACTGGGGGGCCCTGCCTGTGCAACCCCGGGGTGTGGGGGTGCAGAGCCCCCGACAGAGTGGGACCCCGTGAACTGGGGGGGGTCAGAAAACCCCTTGGTTTCCCCCGAGCAGCACCAGGTGGGTGCTGAGACTCGTGGAGACCCCCCAGTCCCGAGGAGGTGGGGGCTTGATTCCCAAGGGAGGGGCTGGGGGGCACCCCAGGGCCAGCACCCACCCCCTGCGCCTGGGGGGCTGCGCAGGGGGGGCTGGGGCGGGTGACAAGTGACTGGAGACAGGGCTGGAGGAGGAAAACTGCCCAAAATGGCAGAGACCCGAGCTGGGGCCCTCCTGAGACACCCCGACCCCCCCTGGGGCAGCACCCAAGGGTGCCCAGGGGCTGCCCCGAGGTCCTCGTGAGCCCACCTCGTGGGGGTGTCCAGCTGGGGAAGAGAAGGCTCTGGGGAGACGCTGCTGGGTGTTACTGGGAGCTGCTGGGTGTTACTGGACTGTACTGGGCACTACTGGGTGTTACTGGCCATTGCTGGCTGCTACTGGGCTGGGCTGGGCATTACTTACTGGGTGTTACTGGACTGTACTGGGCACTGCTAGGCTGTACTGAGCAGTGTTGGGCTCTACTGGGCACTACTGGGTGGTACTGGGCACCACTGGGCTGTGCTCAGGAACTACTGGATGTTACTGGGAGCTGCTGGGCACTGCTGGGTGTTACTGGGAGTCTGTGGGCTGTACTGGGCACTACTGGGATACTGGGAACTGCTGGGAGGGGTTTATGGGGCTGCCATGGGGGAGCAATGGGGGGGGGGGCATGGGGGGGTCGGGGGGGCCATGGGGTGTCGGAGCGCCGGGGGGCGGGACCTGGGGAGGTCACGGGGCGAGGGGCGGGGTTACCCGGGGCCGCCCCCGCGCGCCTTTGTGCCGGCTCCCGTCACCACGGCAACGGCGCGGGCAGGTGGCCGCCGGTGGGCGGGGTCCCGAGCGCAGGCCACACCCCCTCCGCCCGTCACTCAGGCCGCGCGCAGCCCACCCTGCTGGCGGGGTGGACCAGGCCCCGCTCCCAGATGTAAAGACGGGCGGCGATTGGCCGAGGCGGCGGGCGGGCCCCGCCCCCGCCGCGCAGGTTTGGGTGAGAGGCGATCGCGGCGGCGGAGCGCGGCGGGCGCAGCCGGAGCGGGAGGTACCGGCAGGGCCGGAGGTACCGGCGGGGCCGGGCCGGGCCGGGCTGGGCTGTTCCCGCACCGGCGAGACCTGACTTGTCGCGGCCGTATCGCGACGGGGGGGACAATCGCGACAGGTGCGTGTATCGCGACTAGACGGGGGTGTCGCGATAGGCGGGGAGGGTGGGCAGCGCCGCCCTGCCCCACCCGGGCCCGGGTCGCCTCGCGGGCGGAAAGGTCGCGCGCGTGTGTCGTACCCCCCCCCCCCCCGCGGGTCACCTGTCGCGACAGGGCGGTGAGTGTCGCGACAGGGCGAAGGGCTCGCCTCGGCGGGGGGTGGCGACGGGGCCCGCCCCGCCCCGAAGGGACCCCGGTCCTTTCCGCGGGGCCGTGTCGCCACCGGGTGCGGAGCAGCAGGTGCGCGGGGCGCGGCGGACCGAGGGGGTCCCGCCGGGCCCGGCCCATTGTTCCGCGGGGGCTCCCGGGCGGCCCCGCCCCGGCTCGGAGCATCCTTTGTGCTGGGCGGCACCGGGCTTTGTCTGCGGGGCCGCCCCGGGGCTGGGGGGTCGGGACCCAGCCGCGACACCCCCCTCCCCCGACCCCACCACCACCACTCCCCCCCCGGGAGCCGGGGTCCCACTGCAGCATCACCGCGGCCGCCCCCCGCCCCGGGGCCCCGGCTGTCTGCCCGGGGGACAACCCCCACCCCCTAAACAGCGCCGGGGGGACCCCCCCGAGGGCTGGCAGGACCCCCGGGCTCTGTGCCCGCCGCTGGGTGCGGCAGGGACCCCCGTAACGGGGCTGGGGGTCCCCGTAACGGCCCCCCGACACCCCTCCGCTGTCACACATTGCTCGGGCGTGGCCGTGCCGTGGCGTGTGGCATGTGCCGTGGCCATGGCGTGTGCTGTGGCGTGTGCCGTGGCCGTGGCCATGCCAAGGTGCCCGTGGGCAACCGGCACCAGCCGCTCACACGCCGGCAGCATCCCGGGCTTGGCAGCACGGCCGGCCCGTTCTACCGGAGCATCCCCGGCCCCTCGCTGGTGGATCGTGGTGCCCCCATGTGTCCCCGTCCTCCCCGGGGCGGTGGCTCGGTCACACCCGGGGGGTGGTCAGCGGGACCCCCGCAGCGGGGGTGGGTGGCCCAGGCCCCTCCGGCAGCACCGGGGCGAGACGCCGGTGCACGGCCTGGCTGGGTCTGAACCGGAACAGGGGCTGGGCTGGGGGGTGGAGTGCGGCGGTTGTGAGCCCCCCGAAAGGCACCTCCAGGGTGGGGGGTGATGCCCACCCAGATGCCACCGCCGGCCGTGGTTTGGTGTCACCGGCGGGACTGATCCTGCCCGGGAGGGGACGGTCACCGAGCACAGCCCTTGACAAAGGAGGGTCCCGGCTTGCGGGGTGGGGGGGTAAGGTGGGTGCTGGGGGGGTGGGTGCCAGGCGGGGGGGGTGCGGGGGGGGCTCACCGGCACAGACAAAAGCGGGGGGCGGTGGAGGGGCCGCGGCAGGCCGGGCGCGGGAGCAGCACAATGCGGCTCTGTGTGCTGCCGCCGCATCGCCACCGGCCCCGCACAAAGGCCAGGCCCAGCGGCCACCCCTCGCCCCAACAGGTGCCCCCCACACACACACCCCCCCTCCGGCAGCCCCCCCTGGGGCCGGGGTCCTTTTGTCCCACCGGGGTCCCAGCTGTCCCCACACCCCCGCCAGCCCCCGCGGCTCGAGGCCGGCGGAGCAGCCGGCGAGCGCTGAGGGGGGCCGCGAGCCCCCCGAGATGGCCGCGCTGCTTTGTATGCCGGGAAGCGTCGCCGCGGCCCCCCCTCCCCGCCTCGGCCAAGCTGCCGCCAGCGCCCAAGGACGGCCGAGCCGGGGGGGCCTGCGGTGCGGCACGGGGTGTGCCGGCTGCGGCGGCGGGGCTGTGTGGGGGTCCCCGAGGATGCCGGTGGCCCCCCCCACCCCCGGCGCTGACGCTGCATTTCTGCCCTGCCCGGGGGAACCTGTTGTCTGGCAGAAAGCTCCTGCCTGCCGCGCCGGTTGGTGGCCACTTGCCCGCTCACCGGTTGTACCACCGCGCCGCAGCGGCTCGCCGGGGCGCCGGCAAGAGCCGGGGTATCGCCAGGGCAGGCCGTGGGGTGGGGGGAGCGCGGTGATGGCGGCGTGGGCGGCTCCGCGGTGGGTGGCCAAGGCCACGGATGGCACATTGAGCTGCCGGCCCTCGCCTGTGCCTCATGCCCAGCCCACACCGGGCTCACCGTCACCCATGTCCCCGAGTGACGCTCTGTCCCCTTGGCAGCACCTCCCCGCCGTGCGTCCACCACGGTCACCCCCTTCCTGCGCGCCCACGGCAGCCCCCACTCTTGCCAGCACAGGCCTCCTCCCCGCACACTGCCGCGCTCCAGATCCGTCCGTCACAGCAACCCCGTTTCCATCTCGGGGTGCCACGCTGCGCTTCCCTCCTGTACCCCCGTTCCTGTGCCGCCCCAGGGGGTGGGGGGGTTCAGCGGGCACCACCGCATCTCGGGGGTCCCTCACCCCACCACGGTCAGTCTCTGCCCCATCTTGCCCCATCCTGGCTGGCGTGGGGGCTCATGGGGGGCTGCCCCCCTTATCCCTGGGTCCGGGTGCCCCCCAGCATGGTCCTTGCACGGGGGGCAGGGGGTGTCCAGTGTCCTGCGGGAGGTCGCTGCCCCTCTGACACCCCTTTTTCTCCGCTGTCCCTCGGCAGCCGGCGCAGCTCTGCATGGCGGTGGCATTCCCAGCAGGGCAAGGGCCACCGTTCCTGGGAGCCTTCCCTGCAGCAGGGGGCTGCCTGTGGGACCCCCCGGCCGGTGCTCGCTGCGGTCCTGTGCCAGCGGGACGAGGCACTGGCTGGCACCGGGCTTGCCCGCGGCAGAGCTAGCGCTGCCATCGTGGGGCCCCGGGGCAGAATCCGGCCCAGGCAAGGGGTCCCGGTGCCCCCCAGCGCGGCGGTGGCCCTGCAGCGGGCACTGCCACTCCTGCCTGCAGCGCCGGGCTCGCTCAGCCACTGGCAGGGCCCAGCTCAGCGCTGCCAGCCACTGCGGCTCCCTGCCAGGCCCGGTGCCCGGGGAAGCCATTGCTGCCGAGCCGGCGTTTCGCTGGGAATCACCGGGACGTGCTCAGGATCGTCCCCGGTCCATGGGGAGCGGTGGCAGGGCTGGGGGGGACACCGGGCCAGCCCCTCGCCACAACGGACGGCCTGGTGCTGGCCCCGGTGTCGCGGCAGGGACAGCATGTGCCGGGCCTGGGGGCACCGGCGCCGGGTGGGTGCTGAGGTTCTGCTCCCCCTGGAGCTGCTCGGTGCCGGTCAGCCACGACCGGTGGTGCTGGGGGGGGTCCCAGCCCGTGGCGGGGGGACACGCTGCAAGGGTGCCCACGCCGCCGTCACGTGCTCGGACGGGTCGATGGCGTTCGACCTTCATCTACCAAAGGAATTATAGATCGTGTCTGGGGACGCCCCTCGGTGCCGGGGTGGGGGCGGTGCGTGGGGCTGGCAGGGGTGAGGGTCCGTGGCTGGTCCGGGTGCTGTGCTCACATCGCCGGAGCAGAGGGCTGGGGGGGGGAAGGCCCCCGCCTCTCCACGGATTTCCCGGGATAATCCGATGTTGCCACGGCCCAGGGTGGGGATGACAGATGCGCAGCCGCGGGGCTCCTCCCGGCCCTGCCCGCCCACACCGAGAAGGGGGACGCACCCCCCATCCCCGGAGGGGGGCTGCACGGGATGGGGGTAACCGGTGGCCACCCCGGGGCTGACACTTGCCCTCGCAGCACCATGCTGGCCAACGCGGCCACCATGCGGATCCTGATCAAGGGGGGGAAGGTGGTGAATGATGACTGCACGCTGGAGGCCGACGTCTACATCGAGAACGGCATCATCCAGCAAGTGGGCCGGGAGCTCATGATCCCCGGCGGGGCCAAGGTCATCGACGCCACCGGCAAGCTCGTCATCCCCGGCGGCATCGACACCAGCACCCACTTCCACCAGACCTTCATGAATGCCACTTGTGTGGACGACTTCTACCACGGCACCAAGGTACCGCCTGGCTGCGGCGCCACGCGCGTCCCCCCCACCCCGGCTGGGGACCCCTCGGTGCCGGGTGCTGCTGTCTGGGGGTGTCAAGGGGCCGGCACGGGCTTGTCCCAGGCAGCGCCGGGGCCGGCTGCGTCCAGCACCCCGCACAGAGCAGCCATTGTGCTGGGCCAGCGCTGGCCGTGCCTGGCCCCGGTGTCCCCGGGCAGGGGGCTCGGCTCTGCCGCGGCTGCCCCAGCAAAGGGGTTGGGGGGACGGTCACATGCCGCAGCACAGCGAGGGCCACGGGGACGTGGCACCGCGCTGGCCCACGGGAGCCAGTTGGTAAAGGAGCTTTGGGGGTGAGCCGGGGACATCGCCGGGTGCCCATCCTGCCGCCCACTGTGCCGCCGTGGTGAGGGAGGGGGCTCTCACTGCGGCCTCCCCCGTGCTGCCAGGGCTGGGTTGGGCATCCCCATCCCGGATCGGGCCCCGCGCCGGGGGTGCAGCTTGGCAGGGCACCCCAAATCCAGCAGTTGGTGCTGGGGGGCGGCAGGACGGGGCTCTCCAGCTGTGTCGTGCGTCCAGATGTACTGCTGTGGATGGGGGGGGGGGGCGCCAGGGCGCTGTGGGGGGACCCCAGGGGGATGCAGGGGGGGGGCCCCCCCGCCTTGAATGCTGTGGCTCTCCCAGCCCAGCCACCCGGGGTTCAGCCCCGCTCGCAGCCAGGCAGGATTAGTGCCGCACTGTGGGGTGGGCAGCACCGCGGTGGGGTGAATCCTGCCCCCCCCCTCCCCACACCGCCGCTGTCCCCCGTCACCCGCAGGCAGCCCTGGTAGGGGGGACGACGATGATCATCGGCCACGTCCTGCCCGACAAGGAGACATCGCTGCTGGACGCCTACGAGAAGTGTCGCAGCCTGGCCGACCCCAAGGTCTGCTGCGACTACGCCCTGCACATGGGCATCACTTGGTGGGCGCCCAAGGTGAGCAGGGAGCATTGGGGGGCAAAAGGGGGGGGGGGGACACCCCATCCTAGGGCGTGATCCTGGCCCCGCTCAGCACCCAGACCCCGTCCCACATCCTCACCGGGGCTGCCGGAGCAGGATTAGGCCTGGCTGGAGCAAAATCTACATCCCCAGCATCACCCCGGGGCGCCTGCACAAATCCTGCATCCCCAGGGGCGAAGGGTCGGTCCCTGCCCGGTGCTGGGGGGGGGCAGCTCACACCCCCCCCCCTTTCATCCCATCGCAGGTGAAGGCGGAGATGGAGACGCTGGTGCGGGAGAAGGGGGTGAACTCCTTCCAGATGTTCATGACCTACAAGGACCTGTACATGCTGCGGGACAGCGAGCTCTACCAGGTCCTGCGGGCCTGCCGCGACATCGGCGCCATCGCTCGCGTCCACGCTGAGAACGGCGAGCTGGTGGCCGAGGTGAGCACTGAGGATGGGGTTGAGGGGGCGCTTGGGACCCCCCCCGCTTGTGTGACACCCCCAATTTTTCCCCAGGGAGCCAAGGAAGCGCTGGACTTGGGCATCACGGGGCCAGAGGGCATTGAGATCAGCCGGCCCGAAGAGGTGGGTGATTGTCGGTGTCACCGCGCCGGTGGCAGCCCGGGATGTGGCTGGGAGCTGGCACCATCCAGCCCCCACCCGCGGCCGTGCCACATGTCTCACCACCCGCTCTCTCCGCAGCTGGAAGCCGAGGCCACGCACCGCGTCATCACCATTGCCAACAGGGTGAGTGGGGCTGAGCAGGGCTGGGGGTGGGCGCCCTGGCTCCATGGGGGCGCCCCATGGAACCAGGGCACCCCCAGGGATGCCGGCACTGACCCCCCCGTCTCTCCACAGACCCACTGCCCCATCTACCTGGTGAACGTCTCCAGCATGTCGGCGGGGGACGTGGTCGCTGCTGCCAAGATGCAAGGTAGAGGCTGGGACGGGGGCACGGGCATGCAACGGCGTGACATGTGTGGACACGGACAGAGCCACAGACATGGGGTGCACGTGTGGGCATGGGCACACAGTGACATGACACACAGGGACAGAGCCACAGGCACAGGGCACATGTGTGGACACGGGGACACACTGACATGACACGTCTGGACACAGATAGAGCCACAGACACGGGACACGGGCACACACCGACATGACATGGAAGGGCAGGGGCACACGCACAGACACAGAGCTGCAGACATGGGACACACACAGGGACACAGGCACACACTGACATGACACACAGGGACACAGACAGAACCACAGACGTGGGGCACATGCATGGACACGGGGACACACTGACATGACACATGTAGACACGGATAGAGCCACAGACATGGGACATGGGCAGGGACATGGGCACACACCGACATGACATGCAGGGACACGGACAGAGCCGCAGACACGGGGCACACACGTGGACGTGGACAGAGTCGCAGACATGGGACACGGACACACACCGACATGACATGTGTCGAATGGATGGAGAGAGCTGCAGACACAGGGCACACACAGGGACATGGACACACACTGACATGGCACGTGTGGCCGGGGCACGGGCACGGACAGAGCCACAGACACAGGACACACATGTGGACATGGGCACACACCGACATGATATGCAGGGACATGGACAGAGCCACAAACATGGCACACGTGCAGGGACACGGGGACACACTGACATGACGTGTGGACATGGACAGAGCCGCAGACACGGGGCACACACAGGGTAAATGTGGACATGGGGAAGGTCATGGGCTTGTGGGGTCACGGACGTGGGCACACGCAGGGCCGTGTCACATGCAGAGGG
Source organism: Strix aluco (assembly GCF_031877795.1). Lineage (NCBI taxonomy): Eukaryota > Metazoa > Chordata > Aves > Strigiformes > Strigidae > Strix > Strix aluco. The sequence continues at coordinate 132,816,878 of NC_133933.1, forward strand.
GTGGGACACGTGTGGCACAGGAGGTATGGGGCCGTGGACACGCAGAGATACGCAGGCTCCTGTGTGGGCAGGGCTGCAGGTAGGAGCAGACACACAGGCAGAGGAGCACACATGTGGATATGGGGCTGTTGGACACATGTACACCTGGGCCCACACGTGGCCACAGGGCTCGCACCCGGGCAGAGCTCCCCCCCGCCCCGTGCCCCTTGCACGCCCAGCCCCACGCGTGTGCCTCCACCCCGGCAGGGAAGGTGGTGTACGCGGAGACGACCACGGCGCACGCCACGCTCACCGGGCTGCACTACTACCACCAGGACTGGTTCCACGCCGCCGCCTATGTCACCGTGCCGCCGCTGCGCCTCGACACCAACACCTCCGCCTACCTCATGAGCCTGCTCGCCAAGTGAGGCACCCCCGGGCACCCTGACAGCACCCTGAGCACCCCCTCCCCACTGGCCACACTTGCCAGCGCTCTCTGGGCATCCCCGGGTCAGCCTAGCCGTCCTGCCCCCGGGTGCCCTGCCACCCTGCTCCCCTGGTGCTGGGCACTCCGGACACCCCCTCCTTCAGGCACCCCCTCCTTCAGGCACCCTCTCCTTGGGCCAGCCCCCAGGCACCCCATGTCCCCAGCACCTCAATTCTTGGGCATGGGTCTCTCTGGGTGCCTCAATCCCTGGGCACCCTGTTCCCTGGGCACACCAATTCCTGGGTGCTGAGCTCCCTGGGCAACCCACTTCATGGGTGACCCGCTCCCCAGGCACTCCACTGTGTGGGTGCCCCACTCTCCAAGACCCCACTCCCCAAGTGCTGAGCTCCCTGGGCACCCCACTGCATGGGTGCCCCATTCCCTGGGCACATCACTCCCTGAGCACCCCACTGTGTGGGTGCCTGCTCCCCAAGTGCTGAGCTCTCCCAGCACCCCACTCCCTGGGTGCTGAGCTCCCCGTGTGCCCCCCTCCCTGAGTGCCCTGTTCCTGGGGTGCTGAGCTCCCTGGACACCCCATTCCCTGGGAGCTAACCTCCCCGGTCACCCCATTGCATGGGTGCCCCACTCCCAGGCACCCTGGTCCCTGGATGCTGAGCTCCTTCCCCAAGTGCTGAGCTCCCCAGGCACCTATTTCCCTGGATGCTGAGCTCCTTCCTTGAGTGCTGAGCTTCCCGAGCACCCCCTTCCCTGGGTGCTGACCCCCTTCCCTGGGTGCTGAGCTCCTTCCCCAAGTGCCGAGCTTCCTGGACACCCATTTTCCTGGGTGTTGAGCTCCCTGGGCACCCATTTCCCCGGGTGCTGACCTTCCTTGGGTGCTGAGCTCCCCGGGCACCCATTTCCCCGGGTGCTGAGCTCCATCCTTGGGTGCTGAGCTCCCTGAGCACCCATTTCCCTGGGTGCTGACCTCCATCCTTGGGTGCTGAGCTCCCTGAGCACCCTTTTCCCTGGGTGCTGACCTCCTTCCTTGGGTGCTGAGCTCCCCGGGCACCCCACTCCCAGCCGCCAGCCCCACCATCACCGTCCGGCTGTGCCGTGGCCATGCCGTGGCCATGCCGTGGCCAGCGCTGCCCCGTCCTCCCGCAGTGACACGCTGAACGTCGTGGCCTCGGACCACCGGCCCTTCAGCACGAAGCAGAAGGCCATGGGCAAGGAGGACTTCACCAAGATCCCCCACGGCGTCAGCGGGGTGCAGGACCGCATGAACATCATCTGGGAGCGTGGCGTGGTACGAGGGCCCCCCCACCCCTCCCCTGCCTGCAGGCACCCCCGGGACGGGGCTGGGCTGGGGCTGGATCCCCCCTTGGCTCTCGGGGGGGGGCTCGGTGGTGGCATCGGTTGAGCCGAGCGGGTCCCTGGGGCGTTGGGCGGGCGAGGTGCTTCCCAGTGCAACCCAGTGGGTCCCAGTTAGATCCACGGCCTGACACACCCTCACCGCGCCCTGCTCTGGCGGCAGGTGGGAGGCAAGATGGACGAGAACCGCTTCGTGGCCGTGACCAGCTCCAACGCCGCCAAGATCCACAACCTCTACCCCCGCAAGGGCCGGATCATCCCCGGGGCCGACGCCGACGTTGTGGTCTGGGACCCCGAGGCCACCAAGTGGGTGCCGTTGGCGAGGGGGAAACCGGGGCGGGGGGGTCCCTGTGGCACCGGACGCCCACTCACTGCCCCGTTCCCCCCCCCCCAGGACCATCTCAGCCAGCACCCAGGTGCAGGGGGGGGACATCAACCTGTACGAGAACATGCGGTGCCACGGCGTGCCGCTGGTCACCATCAGCCGCGGGCGCGTGGTCTACGAGAACGGCGTCTTCATGTGCGCCGAGGGCACCGGCAAGTTCTGCCCCCTCCGCTCCTTCCCCGACTCCGTCTACAAGAAGCTGGTGCAGCGGGAGAAGGTACGAGAGGGGGGGGCTGGGGGGCCTGGGGGGGGCTGTGCCGCGGCGGCAGGCAGGGCTGTTGGGAGTGAGGTGGCTGGGGACAGGTTTGAGTCGCAGTCGGTGCCGCACTGGAGCTTCGCGTGGTGCCAGGGACGGGGGGGACAGCGGCCGTGGGGGTCCCCCCCCAGGGTGGACGAGGGCAAACACCACCAGCCCCTGCCCATGCCGGCGGCGCAGAGGGTTTGGGGACGGTGACCCCGCACGCTGCTGCGGCCACCCCGACACATGTGGGGGCCCCCCCGCCGTCCACCTCTGCCCTCGCTGGTCCCCAGGGCCATCCCGATGTGACACCCCGGCAGCCCCCAGGGCCGGGGACCCCTCCGTACCCCCCCGCAGCTTTCACCAGCCTCTGCCGGGCCAGGGGGGATGCGCCGGGGGGCTGCACGTGGTGCTGGTGCTGTGAGGGAAAGGGCCCGGTCGGGGGGGTCCCGGTGCCATCCCGGCGAGCTGGGACTTGGTGGCCAGTGCCGGGCCCGGGGGGTCACAGGGCAGGGTCTTGCGTCTGCGCCTTGCTGCGGGGGGGTCGGCTTGGCATCGCCGGGGGGGGAACAGGGGCAAGGGGCTGCGCCGCTGAGGTCACCCGCTTCCCCCGTGCCGGCACCGGGACCCCCCCAGCCCGGCCGGCGTCACCTTCAGTGCCCCCCTCCCCACGCCCCGGCCCCCTTCCTTCCCCCCACCGCCCCCCGCTGTAAGGCTGTGGCACCCCGAACCCTGCCCCTGCCGCGGGGCATCCCCCCCCCCCCACCGTGCTCCCCCCAGCCCGGTGCTTGACCCTCTCTCCGCTTCTCTCTCCCTCCGGCAGAGCTCCAAGCTGCGGGGTGTCGATCGCACCCCGTACCTGGGGGACGTGGCCGCGGTTGCGCATGCCGGGAAAAAAGAGCCGGGGACACCCCTTGCCGATACCCCCACGCGACCGGCCACGCGCCACGGGGGCATGAGGGACCTCCACGAGTCCAGCTTCAGCCTGTCCGGTAAGAGCGGGGCCGTGGCGAGGGTCCCGGCACCCCCCACCCCGGGGTTTCACCGGGAGCCCCGTACCTGGTGGCTCTCCGGCACCGGTGTCACCCCGGGGTGCCACCCCGCTTCTCCCGGGCAGGGGACTGCGCCGCCCCGGTGCCCCCGCGGCAGAGTAGGGACCCGACCCCCTCCCCAGACCCCCGGCCTTCGCCCGTCCGGCGCGTGGCTCCGGGCCGTGTTCGGCCCCGGCGGGCACCAGAGTGACCCGCAGGACGGGGGACACCCCTGCGGCTGCCGTGGCACCGGGCAGGACCGAGCCACGGGCCACCCGCCCTCACCGCAGCTCGGGCACCCCCGGGTGATGGTCCCTGATGGCACCTCGCTCCCGGGGGGGATGCAGGGACCTGGGTGCCCACAGGATGTCGGGGCCTGGGGGGGCAGGTGGCGAGTGTCAGTCCCACCACGGCCAGTGCTAACGAGGCCCCGGTGCTCCGGCGCCTGCCCCGGTGCTCTGGTGTTTGCTCTGGCACTTGCCCCAGTGCTCCAGTGTTTCCCCTGGTGCTCTGGTGTTTACACCCGGTGCTCCAGCCTTTGCCCCGGTCTTTACCCCAGCACTCCCGTGTTTACCCAGCGCTCCAGTGTTTGCCCCCGTGTTCCGGCGTTTGCCCCAGTGTTTCCCCTGATGCTCCAGCGTTCACCCCCAGTACTTCAGCGTTTGCCCTGGTGTTTACCCCAGCACTCCAGTGTTTGCCCCAGTGCTCTGGCGTTTGCCCCAGTGCTCTGGTGTTTACACCCGGTGCTCCAGCCTTTGCCCCGGTGTCTACCCCAGCCCTCCAGCGTTCACCCCTGGTGCTCTGGCGTTGACCCCCCGCGCGTGGCACAGCCGAGGCGGGTGCGGGGCTGTGGGGCGGTTTTGGGGGGGTGGAGGGTGTGGAAGCGGGGTGTCCGTCCGTCCTGACACCCGTCCGTCTGTCCGGCAGGTTCTCAGATCGATGACCACGTTCCAAAACGAGCCTCGGCCCGGATTCTCGCTCCCCCCGGAGGCCGGTCGAGCGGCATTTGGTAAAACCGGGGACCTGTCCCCCAACTGAGGACCAGGCGCTGCCCCCCCACCCCCCCGGGGCTCCCCTCGCCCCCCCGGGCCGCGGCAGCGGGGAGCCGGGGTGTGGGGGGCGCGGCGGCCCGGCCGGCGGTGGTGGCGGGAGGGGGGGCTCTGCCCCGGCCCTTTTCTGTTTGCACGTTGGGTTTTTGGGTTTGGATCCGTGAGTTTTTGGTTGTTTGTGCAGCACGTGGAGTCCTCGGGTGGTTTGTGTCACTATAGCGATAGGGGAGCAGCAGGGACCCCCCCACACCCCCCCGCCCCCCACAGGATGCCTGAGCCCTGCCCCGCACGGCCACGCGTGTGGGGGGTGTGCACACGCGTGTGTCAGGCCGTGCACGTGTGTCACACCAGGCATGGTCTCAGTGGGATGCTCAGCGCACACGTGTGCATCGCTCCGTGAGAGGGGCTGGCAGGCTCTTCCTGCCACGTGTGTGTGCATGTGTGTCACACGTGCATGTGTGTGCGCACATGTGTCACGCCATGCACGGTCTCAGTGAGGTGCTCAGCACACATGTGTGTGCACACGTGTGTATCCATCCGGGCAAGGTGCTGGCGGGATCCTCACTGCCACGTGTGTGTATGCACCTGTCACACGTGCATGTGTGCACACATGTGTTGGGCCATGCATGTGTGTGCACACGTATGTGTCACTGCATGGTCTCAGTGAGGTGCTCATAGCACACATGAGCACACACGTGTGCATTCTCCATGTGAAGTGCCGGCAGGTTCCTTACTGCCACACGTGTGTGTCAGGCCATGCATGCGTGTGCACATGCATGTGTCACACCATGCACAGTCTCAGTGAGGTGCTCATAGCACATGTGTGCACATGCATGTGCATCCCTCCATGAGAGGGGCTGGCAGGCTCTTCCTGACACGTGTGTGTGTGCACACATGTGTGTCATGCTATGCACAGTCTCAGTGAGGTGCTCAGCGCACATGTGTGTGCACACATGTGTATCCATCCGGGCAAGGTGCTGGCGGGGTCCTCACTGCCACGTGTGTGTGTGTGCATGTGTCAGACATGCATGTGTGCACACGTGTGTCAGGCTGTGCATGTGTGTGCACACGTATGTGTCACTGCATGGTCTCAGTGAGGTGCTTATAGCACACGTGTGCACACACATGTGCATCCGTGCAAGGTGCCAGCAGGCTCCTTACTGCCATGTGTGTGCACACGCATGTGTCACGCTGTGCATGGTCTCAGTGAGATGCTCATCACACACATAAGCACACACATGTACATTCTCCATGTGAAGTGCCAGGAGGCTTCTCACTGTCACACATGTGCACACACGTGTGTCACACCATGCACGGTCTCTGAGATGCTCATCGCACACACGTGCATCCCTCTGTGCGAGGTGCCAGCAGGCTCCTCACTGCCACACGTGTGTGTACACATGTGTCACGCCATGCATGGTCTCAGCAAGGTGCTCATAGCACACGTGTGCACACACATGTGCATCCGTGCGAGGTGCCAGCAGGCTCCTCCCGCCACGTGTGTGTGCACACGCATGTGTCAGGCCGTGCATGGTCTCGGTGAGTTGTTCATCGCACACGTGTGCACACACGTGTGCATCCCTCCACGTGAAGTGCCAGGAAGCTCCTCCTGCCCCCCGTGTGCGCACACACGCGTGTCACCCCACAGATACGTGCACACACGTGTGTGACACCGTGCACGCTCTGGGGAAACGCTCCTCGCACACGCGTGTGCATTCTCCGTGCCAGGTGCCGCCAGGCCCCGCGCCCCCACGCTCTCAGCGAGATGCCCATCGCACACGCGTGTCCCCCTCCCTCCGTGCCCGCCCCCCCCCACACCCCGTTTCACGGGGCCGGCGCCGCTCCCCAGCCCCGTGCCGGTGGGGTGGGGGGGTCGGGGCGCACGTGGCGCCGGCACAGTGGGGTGTCCCCGTCCCTGTGTGTCCCCCCCCCCAAACTCTGGCCGCGCTGGTGCTGGGGGGTCCCGCTCCCCCCCTTCCCCGCTGCCCCCCCCCCGGGGTCGTGTCAGCCGTGAATTGTCCCTTGTGCACTTTCCCCCTAGATGGTCCCTGTAGGTGTGGGGGGGCCGGGTGGGCGCAGCCCGGCGCGGGGGGGGCCCTGCCCGCCCCCCAGAATAGTTGCATTTTGGCCGTTTTAGGACCCTGCAGTACGTTTCTGTTTGCTCATTAAAGACCGTTCTCACAGCGACCCGCCTCGACGCCTCATTTTCGCGGGGGGGGGGGCCGGGTTGGGGTCGGGGATATGGGGGGGGGGGGCTCAGCATCGCCCCCTCCTCCCACTGTGCACGGCTGCCCCCCAAAACCTGCCGGGATCTGGGACCGTCCGTCCCCCCCCCCCGCTGCCGCGCAGCAGGGTGTCGTCCCCCCCAAAAAACACTGAGCTCCCGGTGGGGGGGGCTCGGACCCCCCCGAGCGTGGCTGGGTGCTGGTTTTGGGGGGGGGGAGACCCGGGGAGCATCGCACACACACACGGGGGTGGCGGGGGGGGGTGAAGGGTCCCGGGGGGGCTCTGGGCTGCGCTGGTCCCAACCTCTCGGGGGGTGTCTGGGGGTTGCGGGGGTTCCCGGGGGTCCCCCGGGATGCTGCGGGGGGGGTCCCGGGGCGGTCCCGGAGGCCGGCGGCCGCCAGGGGGCGCTGTGCGCTCGGCGGGGCCGCGGCCGCCGTTGTCAGAGCGACGGGAAGGGGGCGTGTCCTCCGCGCGTTGCCATGACAGCGGCGGGGGGCGTGGCCAGGCGGAGCGGGGTCCCGGGGCCGCCTGCGGGGCGGGGGAGGGGGCGGGGCTTGTCCGGCGCATGCGCGGGCGGCCCGTGCGGTCCCGGCCCGGTCCCGGCGAGCCCGGCGCGGTGCGGAGGGAGCGGAGCGGAGCGCAGCGGCCCGAGCGCGGTGAGTGCGGGGAGGGGGAGCGGGGGACACACACACCGGGCAACACCGTGTCGGACCGCCACCACCGCCCGCATCCCCGTACCGGCCACCCCCCTCCCCCGCCGGGACCGGGCGGGCCACCGGGGCCTCCGGTGGTGATGGGGCCGGGGGTAGAGGGTGTCCGTCCGGTGCTGCCGGGGATGGAGCAGCTGGGACCGCGGTGGGGGGGACACGGGGGGATGATGGCGCGGCCGGGTCCCCCCGGTGGCGGCGGGGTCCGGCCTGACTCAGCGACGGCCGCCCCTGCGCCCCGGTTGCGGCTCCCGCAGGGCCGCGGCCCCGGCACGGCACGGCACAGCACGGCACGGCACGGCACGGCACGCCGGGAGCTGTAGTCCCGGCCCTGCGCAGCACCGGGTACCGGGCATTACCACCGGGTACCGGGCATCACTGCCAGTTACCAGACATCACTGGTTACCGGGCATCACTGGGGCCCGGGTGTCACCACCGGTCACCGGGCAGCACCGCCGGTTACCGGGCATCACCCGGAAGACCCCCCAGTTGCCACCGGTGCGGGGGTCTCGCTGGCCAGGCCTGTCCCGTCCCGCAGGGTGACAGCACCGGGACAGGCGGGTGGAGGCTCCGTGGCACTGGTTTGGCCGGGGCGGCCGTCGCGGTGACCCGCCAAAGCGTGTCACACTCTCGTCCCTCGTGGCAGCCCGGTGGTGCCACACCGGGGCCCGGCACGGCGGCACCGCAGGCGTCAAACAGTGCCGGGATGGGGGTCACGGTGCCCATCCTGGTGCGCAGACCCCCCCCGCCACGAGCCACCGGGGCTCCCCGGGGGATGCCGTGTTCCGCCGTGGTGGCTCCTTCCCGCCACAGGTGTGGGGACGAGGCGGGGGACGCTGGCGTCACCAGAGCACGCGGGGCCTCTCCTCGAGGGGCTGCCGGGGCCGGGGGACACTCGGCCGCGGTCCTGGTCGTGGGGGGCTGGTGAGCGGCTCTGCTGACCCCCAGGTTCGAGTCTCTGTTGATATTTCGGGGATGCCGGTGACGCTGTGCTCCGCACGTGCTGCCACCGCCGCTTGTTCAACTTATTGAGGTTAACGGGAGCGGAGCGGGAGGGGGGACCCTGCCCCGACCCACCAGCTCCCGGTTTCCCTCGCCGCTGGCTGGGAAGGGCGCTGCCGCCACCGAAAGAGCCGGGAAACCGGGAAAGGCGCTGCGGGACGGACTCGGCGAGGCGCTGGGTGCTGCCTGCGCCTGGGCAAACCCACCGGGGACGCTCCTCGGGGGCTGGGGAAGCGGCGCTGGGGGGGACACATGTGATGGCCGGGGGCTAGCGGCCACCTCTGCCCACACCGGGGTGACCCTGCCCGCTGCCTGGCGCTGCCTGCCCGCTGCCAGCTCAGCCGGGCAGCACCGCAGCGGCTCCGCGCGGCGCTCAGCCCCCGCTGGGTTGTCTGCCACCCCCCCCCTCCCCACCGCCACCCTCCGCGTATTTGTCACTTGAGAAGCCACCGGGACGGCTCCCAAAATAGAAGCCGCCAGTCGCAGCAGCCCAGCTCGCCCCGGCACGGCGGTGCTGCCGCCGGCACCGACCCGCGGCCTTGCCGGGCAGCGCCGCCCGGCCGCTCGCCGCAGTGGCCCGTCGTGGGTGCCCGGCCTTGGCCGCCGGCCGCTGGCACCGAGCGCTGAGCAAACCCTGGCCGGCGCGGCCGCCAGCATCGATCTCCTCCCGCCCCGTTTGGGCAGAGCCCGCTGGCCCGGCGAGGGACACCGGTGCTGCCGTTGGCACGAGGAGCGGGGCTGGACGACCTCTCGGCGCCCCGACGGGGCAGAGACACGCGCCCGGGTGTTTTGTTCGCCGTTGGGCCTTGATTAGCAGCTGGGCGGCCGGACAATTAAAATGCAGCGGTAAGCATCGCCCCTGCCCTGTCAGCACGGCTGCCCGGCGGCACGCAGCGGGGGGGCTGCCTGCACCCCGGACCCCCGCGGCGGTGCCAGAGCCCAGGCGCTGCTCCCCGGGGCCGTGGCGCTGGACCAGCTCCTCTCCCCACGGTTTGCTGGGATTTGGGGTTAAATGCTTATTTTTAGGATTGGGGTTTTTTTGCAAGCGCCGGCGGGAGGCAGCGCACAAACCGGCCGGGCTGGAGGCGCGTCCGTCGCCCGGCGTCGGGGCTGGGGTGGCCGGAGGGCTGGCGCAAGCCTCAGCTTCCCTGTCATTATGCCGGGGCGTGCTCGGCGCTGCGGCGTTTCGGCGGGGTGGCACGTCCCGTCCCGGCAAGCGTCCCCTCGCCGCGGCCGCCCCGCCTCACCACCCGCCGCTCGTACCGGAGCGGGGGTCAGGGGTGCTCCCGGTGCCGGGACGCGGGGACGCCCCGAGTTCATCCCGCCGGGAATCCCCGCGGCCGCCGGCACGGGCCTGGGCTCGCGTGGGTGCTGGCGGGACGCGCGGTGGGAACGCCGGGTGGTGAGGGGTGGGCGCATGGCGGGACGATGAGGAAGGTGCCAGGCTCGGCCCTCACCCCGGCGCAGCCGAATGTCCCAACCGGCACTGGGACGGTGTCGGGGGCTGCCCCGCACTCGGCGGGGGGGGATCCAGTTTAGGGGTGCGCTCCCAGGCTCTGTGCCACCTCGTTCGGTGGGGGGCTGCCTGCCCGGGACCCCCGGCTGTGGCGTGTGGGGGTCCCGGTGACCGTGGCCACGCAGAGCACCCCGTGGCGGGGCGGGGGGGGCCTTGCTTGTGGGTCTGCACCCCATGGGCAGGGGGCTGGCTCCAGGCACCGAGCGTCACCCCCCAGCTCGGTGTCGGTGGCCGGATCCTGCCGGGGAGGCTCCGGCACCCGCCGTGAGCACAGGGCACTGGCAGCTGCTCCCGGCTATTTTGGGAAAGGACAGCGATGGTTGGGGTGGCAGGGGGGTGTCAGGCAGCCCCCTGCCCCCCCCGCAGCATCCCCCCCCCCCCGCCTGCCAGCCCCCTGGCAGCGGGCGAGCGCTGGCGGGTTCCCGGTGCCGCGGCGGCCGCACCGCAGTGCGCGTGGCTCTGGCTCTGCGCCGCGCATGACTCAGCTCGGCGCTGACGGAGAAAGGGGGGGGACCCCCCCTGCCCGCACCTCGGGTGGCGGCGGTGGGGGGCTGCTGGCATGGGGCGCTGCAGCGTGGTTGGGGGGGCTTCAATCCTCACCGGGCCCACCACGCCATGCCGGGGGGCTGGCGGCAGCTGCGGGGGCCTCGTTTCCAGCTGCTGCTGCGGCTAAAAATACTGACACCCCCGGCTGCGGGGGGGGGGGGACACGGGGCGCTGGGGGTCCCCGCAACGCTTCGGCCGGCCGGGGTGCGCGGCTGGGCCGGCGTCGCCGGTGCTGAGTCACGGCGGTGCCGAGGCTGCAAGTTGGGGGGGCTGCGGCTGACGGCGCTTCCTCTCCCCCCTTGCAAGCTGGTGCCCGGGGGGGGGGGTGACAGCACCCCAGGGGGTCCCGCATTGGGGTGCCCCCCCACCTCCCCAGCCCCAGGGTGCGGGTGGTGCCCCCCCTCGCCGGCCCCACATGACCCCCCCGGGCTGCGGCAGCTGGAGAGAGGGGGGTAAGGGGGGGTTAAGGGGGGGCTTCCCGCCCCACCCCCAGCAGCTGGCCCTGAGCCCCGCACCCCCCCGCCAGGGAGAGGGGAAGCGGATTAACGCTGCTGCTGTGCGGGGCGGGGTGGGGGGGGGACACGGGGGATGGGGACCCCCACTCTTGGGGAGGGGGGCAGCGGGACAGGGACGGTTCCCGCTCCACAGCGTTTGGTGGGAGCCGGTGGGACGGTGTCTCGGTGCCCTCCCCGCCAACCCGCCCCCCCCAAACCCCAGCCCTGCATCGCGGCTGTGGGGTCCCCGGGGCCGAGCCCTCCGCCATCTGGGAGCAGATGTTGCCCCTCTAAGCCCGGCTCTAATGGACCCGCTTCCCCCCCCGGCAGATTAGGCAGCCACCGAGGGCTGGAAGCCGGGGGGGGGCACCGTAATCTGCTTACGGGGCCCCCGGGAGCCCCGTGGCCACACGCGGGGAAGGAGCTGAGCCCCGGCACAGGCGCAGTGCCCGTGTCCCCCCACCACCCCGGGACCCCCCCACCCCTGAGCCGCATTCCGCCCCCCACGGGGCTGCCAGGGACCCCCCCGCGTGTGTCCGTGTGTCCCCCCCTCCTCCCTCCCCCCTTCCCTCCACCATCCCTGGGGGTGCAGCCCCTCCGTGGGCACCCCCCTATAGGCTGTTGGGTCTGGGGGTGCAGGTGGGGGGGTGCATCCCCTCCATGGGCACCCCGAGTGCTATTGGGCGCAGGGTTGGGTTTGGGGGTGCAGGGGGTGGGGGGGGTGCAACCCCTCCATGGGCACCCCCCATGGGCTGTTGGGCTTGGGGGTGCAGGTGGGGGGGTGCAGCCCCTCTGTGAGCACCCCAAGTGCTGCCGGGTGTGGGGTTGGGTTTGGGGGTGCAGGTCGGGGGTGCAGCCTCTCCATGGGCTGTTGGGTCTGGGGGTGCAGGTGGGGGGGTGCAGCCCCTCCATGGGCTGTTGGGTTTGGGGGTGCAGGGGGTGGGGGGGTGCAACCCCTCTGTGGGCACCCCCTGTGGGCTGTTGGGTCTGGGGGTGCAGGTGGGGGGGTGCAGCCCCTCCGTGAGCACCCCGAGTGCTGCCAGGTGCGGGGCTGGGTCTGGGGGTGCAGGTGGGGGGGGTGCAGCCTCTCCATAGGCTATTGGGTTTGGGGGTGCAGGGGGCAGGGGGGCTGTGCAGCGTCGCCAGCGTGACCCCCCCCTTCTCCCAGCAGCTGGGGCATGGCCGTCAATGTGTACTCGACGTCGGTGACCAGCGAGAACCTGAGCCGCCATGACATGCTCGCCTGGGTCAACGACTCCCTCCAGCTCAACTACACCAAGATCGAGCAGCTCTGCTCAGGTGGGGTGCGGCGAAGGGGTGGGGGGGTCCCCGGGGGTGGACGGACAGACAGACGCGGTGCCGCCGCCGACCCGCCCTGACGCCGCGGTGTGGCCCGGCGCAGGGGCTGCCTACTGCCAGTTCATGGACATGCTGTTCCCCGGCTGCGTCCACCTGCGGAAGGTGAAGTTCCAGGCCAAGCTGGAGCACGAGTACATCCACAACTTCAAGGTGCTGCAGGCCGCCTTCAAAAAAATGGGGGTGGACAAAGTAAGTGCGCAGCGGGGCGGGGGGGTCACACCGGGACGGCCCCGTGAGCCCCGACAACGCCTGTGTGTCCCCTGTCACCTCCCCAGATCATCGCAGTGGAGAGGCTGGTGAAGGGCAAATTCCAAGACAACTTTGAGTTCATCCAGTGGTTCAAGAAGTTTTTCGACGCCAACTACGACGGGAAGGAGTACAACCCGCTGCTGGCGCGGCAGGGCCAGGACGTGGCGCCCCCCCCAAACCCAGGTGATCACATCTTCAACAAACCCAAGAAACCCATTGGCACTGCAGGTAATGTCGGGGTCCCCCCCCGCCCTCCCGCACCCCACGTCGCTCTGCCCACGGCCAGGCCTTCCCCCCCCTCCTCACCCTGCCTGCGCCCCGCTGCCTGCCTGCCTGCGACTGGGGGGACCGAGTGGGGGTCCCGGGGCGGAGTGACCCGCGGGGAGCCGGGCAGAGCTCGGCTGCCTCCCTCCTCCTCCTCACAACCGGCTCCGGGGGCGGTCTGTGTCCCCCCCCCGCCGCTGCCAGACTGCTCCCAACTGCGGGCGACGCTCCGTGGGCATCGCGGGGTCCCTGTGCCGGCCCCGCGGGGGCACCCCAAGAACCAGACCCCCCCCTCGCCACAGCCCACGGCAAACCCCGGCCAGGCCACAAGCTGGGGGCGAGGGGAAACTGAGGCAGAGGAGGAGGCTGAGGGCAGGACCCCCGGAGCCGCAGCTCAGCCCCCAGCGCTCTGTCTGCCCCTGCTGCCTGCTGCTGCCTTCTGACCCCACATGCCGAAGGGAGGGGTCCCCACCAGCAGCCCCCCCCCGCTCCTCCCCGGGGCTGGTATTAACCCGTTGGTGCCCGTCTGCTGTCAAGTCCCCCAGAGGACCTCTCCCACCGGCCCCAAGAGCACCCCGAACCCGGCCCGCCTCAGCAACGTCCCCAGCAGCATCCTCCGGAAAAACTCCCCCGCCACCCGTAACGGGGGCACCGAGGCCGACGCGCAGATCCTGGAGCTCAACCAACAGGTAGGCAGAGAGCCCGCAGCGCCGGGGGGGGCACACACCTCCCAGGAGGTGAGGGACACCCCCTTTTCCTCCCCTGCAGCTGATGGACTTGAAGCTGACGGTGGACGGGCTGGAGAAGGAGCGGGATTTCTACTTCAGCAAACTGCGGGACATCGAGCTGATCTGCCAGGAGCACGAGAACGAGAACAGCCCCATCATCACCGGCATCGTCAGCGTCCTCTACGCCACGGAGGTGAGGGCTCCCCCATACCCCATCCCCGCCACCCCCAGCCCCTCATCCTGCTCTTGGGGCTTCCCTGGGATAAGACACCCCTCCCCTTCCCTCACTCGCTGAGGTGCCGCGGGGGGGGTTTGGGCTTTGCCCCACGGGGCCGGGAGCCCCCACGCGGTGCTGATGGGACCCTCCCCACCCACCAAGGAGGGCTTCGCCCCGCCGGAGGACGACGAGCTGGAGGAGCAGCAGCCAGAGGACCAGGACGAGTACTAGCCCCGGCACGCTCCCGCCGCCGCGCCCCGCGCTGCCCCGCGCCGTTCCCCCCCCACCACAGACATTCGAGGTCTTGAGCCCCCCGTGCGCCTCGTCCCGCACCGTCACGCGCCATCACGGCCGCCGGCAGCTCCGGCGGGAAGCCACCATCTCCAGAGTCAATCCATCCTGCCGGGAGCACAGCCCTGCCTGCGCCGGGGGCGGGGGGGGCCCTGCAGGGTGGGGACACGGGGCTCTGCCCGCAGCGGCTCGGCCCCCGCCACCCCCAAGCCCCTATTTATTTCCGTCATCCCCCCCCACCCCAACCTCCGGCGCCGGGCCCGCGGCTGCCCCGCCGTCGCCGCATGCGTGAGAGATGGAGGCCTGGGGGTGTGAAGCGTGCTGCCCGCGCTGCCCGCACCCTGCCAGCCCCGGGGGCGATGGGGGGGCTGCAGACAGCGGCCCCGGGGGGGGCGGCTGCGGGGAGGGGGTGCTCAGCGCCCACCCGGAGGAGGAAAATGTTGCTTCAAGGATCCCAGGAAGATGAAATAACCCCACAACACGGCCCTGCCTGCACAGGCGGGTGCAGGCGGGGGGGGGGTGGGGGGGGGCACCTGGCTCCCCCGCAGGCCAGGACAGAGGGTCCCGGAGGTGGGAGCGTGTCCCCTCCGCGGCGTGGGGACGGTAGCCCCCCTCTCCCCACTGCGGGACCCCCCTCCGCTCACCCACGGCCACCGAGGACCCCCCGTGCCCCCCCCATGTCCCCCCCCCGCCTCGCCCCATCGCATCGCTTCTCCGGTCCGTCCCTCCGGTTGCGCAGCTGCATCTGTGTTACGTTTTATTTAAAATAAACTCGTGTGGTAAAACCTCCTCCTGCCCCTGGGGGGCGACGGGGGCGGGGGTGTGACAACGCGGGGGGGGGGTTGTGCTGCGGGACCCCCCGAGGGGTTGTTTGAGGGGGGGGAGCTGCTGCGGGGTTTGGTTTTATTTTTTTCGGCCTCAGAATCGATTTTGCGGTTTTTTGGCGGGTGCGGGGGGCGGCGGGAGGGGGAATGAGTGTGTCACCGGGAACGGGCGGGGGCTGCGGAAAGCTCCGCCCCCTCCGCCGGGAATGGGCGGGGCGCTGGGGAGGGGGCGTGGTTATGCAGATCGTAGGGAGGGGGGCGCGGCCACGCGGGTCGCGCCGCTACCGGCAGAGACGCGCCGAAACGGTGTGGCGGGGGGTTGTGGGCGTGTCCATGCAAATGAGGTACCGCGAGGCACGACGGGAGCGGCCCCCGCCACCAGAGAACGGCGGTCCCGGGCGGGGCGGGCGCTGCGTGGGGCCGCGCGGGGCAGAGGCGGGTCGGGGGTGTCGCGTGGGGGCGTGTGGGGTGCGGGCGTTGGGTGTCGGGGGTGTGCGTGTGTTGTGTGTGTGTGTGTCGGGGTGTGGGGGCGCGTGTGGCGGTGCGGGTCATACTTACCTGGCAGGGGAGACACCATGATCAGGCAGGTGGTTTTCCCAGGGCGAGGCTCATCCCCTGCACTCCGGGTGTGCTGACCCCTGCGATTTCCCCAAATGCGGGAAACTCGACTGCATAATTTGTGGTAGTGGGGGACTGCGTTCGCGCTCTCCCCTGGTCTGTTGGTTAGAAGGACAGAGCTCGGTCATTCAGTGGGTGGATGACGCACAGTTCAGTTCTACCGTTTCCCCGCTACCGCGGGGTTCTGGCCCCGCCCGCTCTGTTCGCTCCTATGTCCCCCGCACGCGCAAACACCGAACCCCCCGGGCCCCGCAACGACAAACCCCCCTCGGTGGGGGGGGGCGCCGGGGCGCGCGGGCTCCACCCGATACCGAGGGGTGGCGGGTGCCGGCCCCGTCCCGGTGCCCCTCGGCGACACGGACCCCTCGGGGAGCGCCCGCGGCTCCACACCCCGCTCTGCCGCCGCCCCGGGACGGGCCCGACCGAGGGACGGGCTGTGGGGAAAGACCGGCAGCCACCGACGACCTAAACTGTCAGTACTCAAACCTCGCTTAGACTCTGTCTTTGTCACCGGAAGACCAGGGGAGAGCGCGAACGCAGTCCCCCACTACCACAAATTATGCAGTCGAGTTTCCCGCATTTGGGGAAATCGCAGGGGTCAGCACACCCGGAGTGCAGGGGATGAGCCTCGCCCTGGGAAAACCACCTGCCTGATCATGGTGTCTCCCCTGCCAGGTAAGTATGACCCGCACCGCCACACGCGCCCCCACACCCCGACACACACACACACAACACACGCACACCCCCGACACCCAACGCCCGCACCCCACACGCCCCCACCCGACACCCCCGACCCGCCTCTGCCCCGCGCGGCCCCACGCAGCGCCCGCCCCGCCCGGGACCGCCGTTCTCTGGTGGCGGGGGCCGCTCCCGTCGTGCCTCGCGGTACCTCATTTGCATGGACACGCCCACAACCCCCCGCCACACCGTTTCGGCGCGTCTCTGCCGGTAGCGGCGCGACCCGCGTGGCCGCGCCCCCCTCCCTACGATCTGCATAACCACGCCCCCCCCGCCGAATCGTCGCTTGGCGGCGCCTTGCAGGACACACTTATTTGCATGGCCCCGCCCTGCAGGCCCCGCCCATTCCCCCTCCTGGGCGGGGGCGCGCTCGCGGGCGGTGGCTCAGGCCGCGCCGGGGCGGGGCCACGGTGGGGGCGGAACCTATTAAGGGGCGTGTCCTCAATGGGGCGGGGCGCGTTGTCCCCGCCTCTTTCCGCGGGGCGGGGCGGAGACGTGGCACCAGCGGCGCGCGGCACGCGCCCGCGGCCGCAGCCAATCAGCGTGCGCGTCGTGCGCATGCGCCCCGCCCCTCGGCCCCGCCGCCGCCGCCGTCTCCTCCCGCTACCCCGCGCTCCCCGGCGATGGCGGCGGCGGGACCGGGAGCGGCCTCGGCCGGCGGCCGCTGGGAGGTGGTGCGGAAGGGCCGGCGGCCTGCGGGGGGCTCCGGCAGCCGCCGCGCTCTGGGCGAGGCCAACGCCGGGCGGGCGCTGCCTTTGGCCGGTGAGTGCGGCGGGGTCGCGGCCGTGGCGGGGGGCGGCGGGTCGTTGCGGCTCCGGGGAGGGTCCGCTCGGGGCCGAGGGGTCTCGCGCGAGGCTGTGGGGGGCCCTCACGCCGAGTGGGTCGCCCCGAGCGGCCCCGCTGAGCCCTGGGAGGCCGTGGGCGAGCGGCCGGGGGCTCCCGCCGGCTGCGGGGCACAACCAGGCTTCCCAGGGCGGGTGTCGGGCCCCGGGGCCGCCCCGCTGCCCCACAGGCCCCCACAGCCCCCTCCTCCCGCCCTCCAGCTCCCATCGCCACCTCCGACACCATCTTCGAGCTGGGCTTCGAGAAGGCGCTGAAGAAGCAGAACAAGGAGCAGGTCCCTCCCGCCTCGGCGCCTGAGCAGCCGCCCCGGCGGCAGCACCACGCCGGGAAGAGCACCAAGAAGGCGTTGGCCAACGACGCCGGCATCAAACCGGGCAAATGCCGCTCGCTGGAGGAAGCCCTGAGAGCCGTGAGTGTGCCTGGCTGGGCTGTGGGCTACTGGTCCCCAGCCCGACCCGTTCCCGAGGGTCGCGGCTGAACCGAAGCTCCGGTCCCCGTTATCCCCCGGGGCTGGCCGGCGTTCCGCCATCCCGCGCCCTCTGCCACTGCGGGAGCTAGAGCGCTCGGGGCGTCATCAAACCCGGTCGAAGGGAGCGGCGTGATGAGCACGGTGCCGCGTTTCGGTTCATCGTGGCTTGGGAGGAGGACGCCAGCTCCCGCGCCCCAACTCCTCCATGCTGGGACACCCCCCCCCCCCCGGGCTCGTCAACGTGTCCCCGCCTTCGTCTCCCTGCGCTGTGGAAGGGAACAGATGGTGCTGGGCGCTTTGGCGAGCGCTGGGCTGGCCCGGGAGCGTCTCGTGCTCGGAGAAGTTGTGCTTTTGCTGTAGGCAGGAGGCAGGGTGGCGGGAGGTGGCTGGGAGGGGAGCGCTGGGTTCTTTCTTCACCCACTCCCTGTCTGGGAGAAATCCTCAGAAAGCGTCACCGGTGAAGCCTCCTCCCTGTCTTACCAGCCTTTTGGCCGTTTCTGCAGCTCCCTGCCTTTCGGCTGAATCTGTAGAACTCGTTTGTCTTCTTCCCGCCTGTTTTCCTGGTGTCTGAGCACCAGCAGGTTTCAGAGGGAGCCCCGAATCGTCTCTCGGTTGAGGGAAAGTGTCACTGGGCAAGCGGTGGCCTGGCAGGGCTCACACCCCCAACCCCATCCAGCCCCTCGCTTCCACCCGAGCCGCTGCCCCAAGCACCCTCCACTCTCCCCCGCCGCAGGGGTAGGGGGTTTCCTCCGCTCCACCGGGCGCAGGCGCTTCTCCGCACCCAGATTTGCCCACAGGGACAGCCGGGAGCAGAAGGAACGTGGCGCTTCTGCGGGTGTCGGGGCAGATGTTCCTGTGGGAGAGCGGCCGGGGGCTCCGCGCAGCTCAGCAGCGACAAACTCCGTCGTGCGGCGGCGGCGTTTCGGTTTTCGAGGTAGCAGCAGCTGTTTTTTCCTCTCGTTCCTCTTTTCAAAACAGTTGCTGAAATAAAGACGCAACAAAAGGCGCCCGACTCGGATTTAATAACGTGCTGGGGCTGAAATCCGCTGCGCAGGGAGACGTTACCCTCTGCAGAACTTCAGCCCCCGCCTGAGCCGCGCTGCGTCTCCTCAACTCGCTGAAGTGGGGACAGGGTGCGAGCTCGCAGATAATCTGAGCTTAAAAGCAGACGGTTTGGTGACAGAGAGCGCGGGAGGAGGAGGCGAGGGGATGTGAGCTGCTGCCTGTCCTCGTGGTTTGCGGGTCGCTCATCGGGCGGCTCTGGACAATGGTGGAGGGCGCGGAGTTGCCCATCAGTGCCGCCACAAACCAGCGGCGGTTGGGATAACGCTGGGCTCATCCTCGCTGAGCTGCGGCCTCGAGCTCTCTCCCGCCCAGAGCCAGCTCTGGTGATCCTCGGGGAGCTCCTCAACAGTTGGCGTGGAGCCGGCTGGTCCCAGGCCGTGCTTGCCGCAGGAGCGCAGGGCGGCAGAGCCTGATGTGCCGGTGGGGAGGTGGAGCGAGGCTCCGAGGAAGGGGACGAGCTGGTTCTGGTGGCTGTGCCGGCACAGCCCGTCCTGGCGTCTCTCTGGGCCTTTCTGCAGCCTCTCTGGCAGTTCCCCGTGTGGGTTTTGTTATTCCCCACTTTGCTAATCTGAAGAAAATGTCTTTCTCGTAGAAAACTAAATGCTGTTTCCAGGTTTGTGTTAGTGGGTGGCGGCCTGAGGCGGGGGGTCTCCGTGCGGGGAATGGGGGTAGCATTTCCCTCCTCCCTTAGGAGCTGAAGTTACCCGTCGTCTTCCCACCCTCTTCGACCAGTTCGGTGCATCCCCGGTTGAATTTCTCTGTCTGTCGCTTCCAGCTCGACTTGGCGGATCTGCAGAAGGAGCTGGATAAAAGCCAGAGCGTGTTCCCCGAGAACCCCTCGGTCTGGGTGAAGGACCTGGCCGGGTACCTCAACTACAAGCTGCAGGTGCCCAGGAGTGACCCCCTGCTCAGCCAGCACCCCCACGGTCAGTGCTCCTGAACCTGCCGCTTTCTGCTTTGCCATGGGGTGCGGAGCCCTGGGGCTGGCAGGTTCTCGGCCTCCGGGACGGCTCAGCGCGGTCCTTAAAATCCCGCGGGACTGAGCAGGGGGGTGATGGAGCCTCTGACCGCTCCCCTCCCGTTCCCCCCCAGACAATCTCACAGAACCATTTCGTTGGAAAAGGGCTGTGAGATGATCGAGTCCCACCGCCTTGGTCCCGGCGGGGAGGCTGGAAGGAGCCCGGGGCTGTGTTCTTGGCCGGGTTTATCTCGCCCAGGTTTCTCAGAGCACAGGTTGAAGGCCACCTCGCTAAAGAGGCTGTTTGGGAAGCGTCGGAGCGGACAGGACCAAAACAGCCACAGATGTCAAAGGAAAAAATTTCCTGAGACAAACGGGGTCGAGCCTGTCCCACAGCCCGGGCTTGTTCCCTGCACGCTGAGACATTTGGGCTTGGCTTTGATTTCTCCCTCCACTCCAAATGTGGGTTTTTCTGTGCCAAAACCATCTCAGGAAACTTGGTAACAGAAAAGGCACAAGAGCGTGTTCTGCGTTCAGCAGATAAAACAGGGATTATTGGCTTGGTTCTGTGATACCACAGAATATCACAGAATCATCTCGGTTGGAAGGGACCTTGAAGCTCCTCCAGTCCAACCGTTAACCCAGCACTGACAGATCCCAACTCCACCAGATCCCTCAGCGCTGGGTCAACCCGACTCTTCAACCCCTCCAGGGATGGGGACTCCCCCCCTGCCCTGGGCAGCCCATTCCAACGCCCAACAACCCCTTCTGCAAAGAAATACTTCCTAATATCTAGTCTACAAAGACAGTAAAATTGTGCGTACATCGGCAAATAGAGACTCCCCTTAGTCACCCCTTTCCGTAAGGGCCCGTGAGCTGCGCCTGCTCCCCCTGAATTCAGGAATCTGTCGCGGGTGTCCCCGCTCTAAAGGGGCCGTTCTGCCTGGGTGTCCCTTTTACGCACGATCCCTTGGTCTGCCCTTACTCCGAGCGCTGGTGGTGGGAGGTGAAAGAGCAGAATATCTTCTCAAAACTTGCGTCTGTCCCGTGGCATCAACGTTTACCAAAGCGCAGCCCTTTGTGGCTGAACTGGGTGCATCCAGAGCAGAAAAAGGGACAAAAACCAGGCACTGCTCCGCGACCACCCCGCACCTGGCTCCTCGCCGCTGAAAGTCTCGCCAAGAGCCACTCGCTAAACTCTCCCTCCTCTGCTGTTGGCTCCAGACTATCCGTACTGCCTCGTGAGCAAGGAGCTGAGGAGCATCATCCGATCCCTGCTGGGAAGGTCGGCCAGCGTGCTGGAGCTCTTCTTCGACCACTGCATTTACACCATGCTGCAGGAGCTGGACAAAACCCCAGGTGAGACGCGGCCAGCGCCATGGCTCTTCTCCACGGTGGTTTGGCACCGAGGTTCTTCGGCCACGGGATCGCTGCTGGGGGTGGGAACCTCCTCCTGCGCCTCCTGTGCACGGGGAGGGGCTGCCCCTGCCCGGGCGGGGACCCCAAGCGCTGCGGGGTCGGGGCCTTTCGGGCTGGAGGAGCAGAACAGGCATTGTGGGGGGGAGAGATGAGCCCGGCACGGCACTGTTGTCCCAAAAATCAGAGTTCTGTCCCTTTTCCTTTTCCTCAGTATGCAGCGTTAACATATATCCTGCTAACCTACTTTTTTTTTAAAAGTATGAGGATCCCTATGCATAAAGGCCTCAACATAAGGCACTTCATCCCGTTTTTCCAAGCATCGGCTGTAACACGGTGTTAAATTGCAAAGACCCATTTTCCTGCCACCGTTCACCTTTGTTTAGTCATTCGGCCACCGTTGATTGCAATATTTTTTTCTTCCATTTTATCCTCAGTCGTTGGATTTCACCTGAACCATTTCCAATTTTTCAAAAAACAACCCGAAGGGCTACAGGGAGGAGTCGTGGATTGGCTTGGTCCCATTCCACCCAAACGGGCTCTGACCCCACGGTTGGTGATTCCCTGGCGCGCGCTCGGCTCTGACCCCCTGCTTAATTAAGGCTGAGCATCTACATGTCACTTTATAATCTTCTGCGGAAGCAATTAAACTAAATTTAATACTCACCAATCCAGGAATTTTGCCCGTTTTTCTCCCCTGCACAAATATCTCCGTTCAGGCCTTGCACCTTTGAGTCACTCATCGTCCCGACCTCAGAAAGAGGCCGGCGGAGTCCCCGGGGCTCCGTCAGGGATGGCAGGATGATGGGGACGAGGCCTTACACCAAAACCACCATCCCCAAAATCCGGGTTCTTTTACCCAATGTGCAACGAGCCCAAAACCACAGAGAGTTGCGATTGTTGTTTCACCGGAGTCTGCACAGAGGCGGGCGCTGGGTGGGGGTTCCCAGAGCCACCACGCCCCGGGTGACGCCCGCTGAGCATTTGTACATCCTGAGCGCCGTTTTTCCCTGCTTTTTACAGATACGTTTGGCCACCCTCGTGCTTGTTGCTCCTTGCAGGGTCTTGCCTCCATTTAACATCACAATATTCTGGTTTTGAACCACGTGTGTTCCATGAGGAAGGGGCTTTTTTTGGCAGGGGCCTTTTTGCTACTCGAGGGCGGGTTTTCTGGTGTTAACGAGGAAAAGCTCACCCCTAATTCAATTAATTCTCTCCTTGGTTCAGTTAACAGCTTTCGTTCCGCTGCGCCTCTCCCAGCTCAATGGTTTTGTGGTGTCACCCCTCGTGCTCAGCTGGGGATTTCCTCGTTTCAGTCACAGCGTTGCTGCTCCAGGGTCGCTCTATCAGCTTTGCCTCTTCCTTCCCCAATTCCTGGTGTTTTTTCACAACCCGCCTTCAGTGGTTTTACCAATTCAGGTCTAACGCTGCCGGGGGGAGAATCGCCCCAAAAACGGGGCCTTTTGGCCTCATGAAACTTGGCAAAAGCTGGTTTGGGGCTGCACTGCAGGAGGGGGGTTTCCCTGCGGAGCGAGGGGCCCCGCCGGAGCGGCCGTTCCTGCCCTCAGAGCACGGCCCACGCGGAAGCCGGTGGCCCCACGTGTGGTTTGTTTCCATTGCAAAACCCACCCGATTGGTCAAAACAACGGGAATAGCGTGAAATTTTGAACCTCTTTTTCTCTTGAACGTGAACAAGAGGGAAATGAGCCCTCAGAAGCTCCTGGAGTTGGGGCCGTGCCCGCCGCTGTTTCAGAGGGCAGAGCTGCCCCGGGGGGGCTGTAGGAAGCTGCCGATGGGTTTGTGAGGGTCTGCGGGGTCTGTCCTGCTCCTGCGGGCTGGAGCCTTGCGGGGGGTCCTGGGCAGAGGACGGGTCGGGGGGGGCAGGACCCACACTGCTGTGGTGGGGCTCGGAGGGCAGGTCTGTGCGGAGGGGGATGTCACCCCCCGATTTCTGGGGGTACTGCAGTGGGGGGAGGCATCAGAGCTAAGTCCAAAGTCTTTGTGAGTTTTCACTCAAGCTTTTAGTTCTTGACTCTCATCATTTATTGAAGTTCACTACAATCCCCTGTCTCAGCCGAATTCTTCTCTCCTGGTTCCAATCCTTGTTTCAGTGTCAGGGCCATCTTTCGGGTCATCATCATCATCTTCATCTTCCTTCCACTAGTTTTCATCTCGCACAGTTCTGAGAAAGACTTCAAGATGTTTTGTTAAAAGCTTGGGTAGAGCGAGCGGTTTCTGTATACTGAATTCTCTTAATCTGGCAAAACCCCCGTGTTTAGTCAATTAACCATCCTTTGTTAAGCCTGGCTCTACAGGATTAGCTTGCCTGGGATTTAAACCAGCCTTGGGCTGGGACTATCCAAGCAGCAGGCTGAGGACAGAGGTTGTATTTAAAATTCTTCTGCACCTTCCTGTGCTCCGTTTCAGGGGAGTCGTTGCACGGGTACAGGATCTGCATCCAGGCCGTGCTGCTGGACAGGCCCAAAATTGCCACCATGAGCCTGGGCAAGGTGAGCTGGGGGGGGGGGGCAGACGACGCGCCCACACTGTGCTCCCGCCCCGAGGCTCCCCCACAGAAACCTTGGGGCAGAAAGGAGGGGTTTTGGGGTCCCGCCTCTCTGTAGCGAGCGGGTGACTGTGGTGGCTCTCCAGCACCGCGCGGTGCCGGCGCCTCAGCTTCCCCAGGTTTTGGGGGTGTACCTGCCTGCCACAGGGTCCCTCTGGGGTGGGAGGGGGGGCCGGGCCGGGGACTGCTCCCAGGCCCGACAGAGCCGCAGCGTTGGGCTGGGACAGGCGGAGGTTTTTCTCCACTTAACGCGTCTCCTCTTCGCCGCAGTACCTGGAGGTGTTGCGGTCCCACCAGAACAGGCCGGCGAAGTGTCTTACCGTCCTCTGGGCGCTGGGACAGGCCGGATTCACCGACCTCCACGAGGGTCTGAAAGGTAAGAGCATCCCCGACGAGGGGGAGGAAAGACGGGGCAGCCCCTGGTACTGCCAGCACCTCTCTGCTCCCACCGGTGTTACCGCTCGGGCGCGGGGACTGCTTCAAAACACGCCATCCCGCTGCTGAAACACCAGAGAGGGCGCACGGGGCCCGTCAGGCGCTCGTCTGGGAGCGAAATCTTTCCATTTCGGTTGGAAAAAACCCATAAGATTGTTGGGTTCAACCGAGCTGGCATGTCCCCAGTGCCGCGTCGGGGTTTGCCGCCCATCATGACACTGCTCGCCGTTCCCCACGGCTTAAATCCCGTCCGTGGTCCTGGTACCCGAGCGATCCTCTGCTGCCCAGCCGCTGCCCGCGGCCCCAGGGAGCTCGTGCCACAGGAAGGAGCCCGTGGGAGCTGGCAGGAGCCCTCCCACCCCCAGATCTCACCGCCGCCTCTCTCCCACAGTCTGGCTCGGCATCATGCTCCCGGTGCTCGGCATCAAGTCTCTCTCCCCGTACGCCGTTGCCTACCTGGACCGTCTGCTGATGTGAGTGACGCCTCCTCGTCTGCGTTTTGTTCACGGAAATCAGGGCGCTGCGGCCGGGTCTGCGCTGTGCTGGTGGAAAAAAAAACCAAATTATCTCTGATCTTGGAGGGCTGCCAGCAGGGTGGGGTGTCCACGCGGCCTTCGTGGTGCCGCCGTGGCTGCCGGTTCCACCATGGAAACGCCGGGTTTCTGCACGGGTTCCCTTGCCACTGGTGCTGAGCTTTTCCCCACGAGGAGGAGGAGGAGGGTGGTGTTTGCCCAAGGATCGGGACGGGCGGCTCTGGTGGCCTTTGCGTGGGGGAAGGCAGCCGCTGTCCCCGGCGCTGCCACCCTGGCACAGGGTGAGGGACTGCAGCAGCGGCAGCACCGCTCTTCCCCACAAAGCAGCTTCGTGCCCGGGGTGTGATAACCCAATCTGAGCACGCTCGGGGGAGATTATTGTGTTTGTCCAGGCCTGGGGCTGGGGGGACGTTTCCACAAACCAAACACCCCAAGAGCAGGTTTTCACGCTCCTTTTAGACACAAAACTCAGAGGTTGGGACTTTTCCAAACGCGCCTGTTAGATCCTGATTGCTTAGTGATTAACACAGAATTAGCACACGGCTTAAATAATGCTTCTGCTGCTCCGCATGCTCAGGGGAAGGGACTTAACCTGGGCAGGGGCCTTTTTGCCCCCAGGGGGGTGTTTTTAGTATTAAGGAATCCCAGACATTCTCTTTCATGGTCCAGGATGTTTGTCCAGGGTTTGGAGATCAAAGCTTGTTCTTAATAAACTTCTTATCAATAATCAAGGTTACCTCGGCCACGATTCCAAATCTTGTTCAACCGGGTTTCAAAACCCTCCTGATTGTCCCCGTGTGTGCGGTAACTACGGCTACGGGTGCAATGTGAACCGTGGCCTCTAGCAAATGCGTGTGCTGTGCCACGCGGGGCGGAAGGACGCGGGGAGCCGACGTGGAGATGGGAAAGGTTGGGGGGGGTTCGTGGCGGGTGCGGAGGGGCATCCCCCGCCCTTCCAAAGGCTTCCAGAGGTTTTATTTAAGTGGGGTTTTTTTTCCCCTGCTCTACTGTAACACGAGCGCTGCGTTGGGTTTTACCCCAGGATGGATTGAGCCAAACGCCACAGTTCATCCTCATCTTTCTGAACCTTGATTTAATTAGTTTTCTGTGGATTCTCTTCTCTGACTGCGTTTCATTTACCACCAACCCAGCCCCGCGCTGGGCTCGGCCGCCGGCACGGCCGCCGCGGCTCATGGCCTTTGTCTCTGCTGCGCAGGATGCACCCGAACCTGACCAAAGGCTTCGGTATGATCGGACCCAAGGATTTCTTTCCCCTCCTGGACTTTGCCTTCATGCCCAACAACTCGCTGCCGCCCAGGTACGCCGGCATCCCCCTGGCACCCCCCCCTCCCAGCGCCGGCTGCGCCGTGGGGCGAATGCCCCGCTGGCCTCGCCAGCCGCTCTCGCAGCCCCATGGCCATCTGCCCTCAGCCTGCAGGAGCAGCTGCGGCGGCTCTACCCTCGCCTGAAGGTGCTGGCGTTCGGCGCGAAGCCGGAGACGACGCTGCACACCTACTTCCCCTCCTTCCTCTCCCGAGCTACGCCCAGCTGCCCTCCTGGCATGAAAAAAGAGGTGAGCGGGGAGCATGTGGCCGCCGGTGCTGCAGGTCCCGTCCTCCCTGCCCCTACCTACCGCCAGCAGGTTTTTGGGGGGTGGGCAGCTGTGCCGGCCCGCAGTGCGGTGTGCGAGGATCGGGAGTGATGCCCTGCTCTGCTTGCTCCCAGCTCCTGACCTCCCTGAGCCAGTGCCTGAGCCTGGACCCGCTCAGCTTCAGCGTCTGGAGGCAGCTCTACACCAAGCACCTCTCGCAGTCCAGGTTGGTTTGTGCCAGCTGCTGTCCCGCCGCTCTGAGCAGGGCCAGCACCAGCCCGCTGCCATTTTGAACTCTTTAAATTGTTTCTTGGAGCTCCCAACCGAGCCCTGTGGTTTCTTTCCCCCTGTAGTTTGCTTCTGAACCATCTGCTGGAGTCCTGGGATGGCAGCGGCAAGAAGGTAGGAGACAGACACGGATTAATGGCTTTAAACTGCAACAGGGGAGGTTCAGACTGGACATGAGGAGAAAAATTTTCCCAGCAAGAGTGGTCAGAGAGTGGAATAGGCTGCCCAGGGAGGGGGTGGAGTCCCCATCCCTGGGTGTGTTTAAGGGCCGTTTGGATGAGCTGTTGGGGGATGTGGTGTAGGGGAGAACTTTGTAGAGTCGGTCTGAGGGTTGGACTCGATGATCCCAAGGGTCTTTTCTAACCTGAATGATTCTGGGATTCTGTGATTCTATGAAAGGAGGAGCGACGTGGGTGGGGAAACGACGTCCCGGTGCTGCTGCGCGAGGTCCCTGCGTGGCGGCATCCCCGTGGGACCTGCGGGGGCACGTCCCTGCCCGGCTCAGGAGCTGGCGCTTTGTCCTGGGAACAGGCACCACCATGCTGCCAGCGGGGCTGGCGGGGAGCAGAGCCCCTCAGGACTCGGATATTCAGGGTTCAGCCCCCGTTAGGCCTCGCTTTGCTGGTCCTGTGACAAGCAGGGAGGTCCCAGAGGAGCAGCCCCGCTCTGGGTCTTGGTGCGGGACCCTCGGAGAGTCCCCCCAGCCCCAACCATCCTGCCGCCCTCGGGGTTTTGCCGCGACGTGGCTCTCGCTTTCCCGCAGGCGCTGCAGGAGACGGTTCGCTCGTTCAAAGTGACGAATGAGGAGTTGGCGGCCAGAGGGTCCCACCTCGACCAGGACGTGGCCGCCTGCGACGCCGCCTGCAAGGTGAGCCCCGGGCAGGGACGGGGCACGTGGGGGGGCCCCGCTGGTGGCTGGCTTTCGGCTCTGCGCTAGCATTGCAGTCGGCTGGATGGTGCTGGCCTTTGTCCACCCTCCCAGCTGCTCGGCTGGTGACACTGGTTCTCGCTGGGAAGCCAGGGGTGGGAGGGTGGAGCGGCCGCGCCGTGACGGGGCCTCGTCCTTCGTCCTCCCGCCCGCGCAGGACCTGCTGCGCAAGATGAAGGGCCGGGGCTTCCCCTGGTCGCGGCTGCTGCTCGTCCTCCTGGTCTTCGCTGCCGGCTTCCTCCTGCACGACGTCCGGACGCACGGCTCCTTCCAGGGTAAGCAGCCGGCTTTGCTCGGGGCTCGGATCTGGAGGGGGGTGTCTGGGGGAGGAGAGCTCTGCTGTTCTCCCGAGCAAAGCCCCTCCGCAGCCCGGCCTTCGCCCCGGCTCTGTGCCAGCGGCTGCCCCGGAGCAGCGTGGCCCCGTGGGTCTGTCTTTGGGGGGTACCTGGACTGTTGTCACGGCCCGGACTGCGAGCCCAGGGAGTCCTAAAGGTTCTGTGATCCCCTCGGGTTCAATTAAAACGACACCAAGCAATCGGTTAAAATGTTTTACTTGAGGTAGAAACAACTTAAACTTGGGAGAGGATCGTAAGTGATGTGACATGGTCTCTTGTAAATCTGTAAGAAGGAAAAGAAAAAAGAGAGGAAAGGAAAGAAAAGAGAGGAAAGGAGAGGAAAGAAAAGAAGAGAAAGAGTCAAAGGATCCAGATCCCCACCTGTTACAATCTGGACTGGGAGCCCAGGGAGTCCTAAAGGTTCTGTGATCCCCTCGGGTTCAATTAAGGTGAAACGACACCAAATGGCCAGTTAAAATGTTTTACTTGTGGTAGAAACAAGTTAAGCTTGTGAAAGGATAATAAGTGATGTGGTCTTTTATAAATCTGTAAGAAAGGAAAGAAAAGAAAAAGAAAGGAGAGAAAGAGAGTCAAAGAAATCCAGATCCCCACCCCTGGATCCAGTGAGGTCTCAGGTCCGGTGATCCTGGGTGGGGGTGCACACCCAGCAATGTTTTCTGTCACCTTTTAAGTTCATTTTAGTGGCTGATTTGCATATGAGATGAGGAGAGGCAGGTATTTAATTAAATCGTTTGCAGGAGACAAGGAGAAGGTGGAGCAGGGGTTCTGTGCGTGCCTTGAGGGGGGGTGGGGAGCACCAACCCCTCCTCCAGTGGTCGCCCCCCGCCCTTTATTTTTTCCTCAGTTCCCGCAGATTTTTGCTGAATTCCTGCTTCTTGAACAATCCTCCGGCTTCTGGGGCAGAACGCCCACCTCTTATCAGCCCTTGTCACCTCTTCGGGAGGTGGAGCCAGTGATTAGTGTCCTTGTGCTCCATGAGAGATTTGGTTTCACCCGGCCCACGTTTCCCCCCTTTGAGGTTTATCGGAGGAGTTTGGCAACACAACCCCCGGGGAGTGGGGGGGTGCAGCCTTCCATTCGCTCCCACTTCCCTGGGGGACGTTCCTTAGATTAATCACAACGGCCACAGCTTGTCCTTGAGGGTTTCTGTGGACGTTTGAGGCCCTTAGTGCTGCAGACAGACCCCCCCCGCCTGTCCCCTCTCAGGGGGGGGTTTCCCCCAGGGCTGCTCTAACCCAGGTTTTCTCTATGCTCGGGAGCTGCTGCCCCATTTTGTCCCATCTTGGAGACGTTTTTCAGAGCTGTTGCATCCCCGGGGAGAGACTCTGGGGCCGGAGCGAGCCGAGGGGTCGCTCAGGGAAGGGCTCTCGTCTCTTCCAGCCTCCTCTTGCGGTCACCTGCTCCGCTCCTCGGGCGTCCTGCCGGCCGTGCAGCACGTCTGCCAGAAGCTCTCCCAGGGCTGCCTCGAGGGCTACAGGTCAGTGCCGGGGGGGTGCGAGGCTCTTCCCGCAGCAGGGCCCCCACTTCGCCGGGGGAGAGTCCCCCGCTCTGCCGAGAAGGGCTTTCAGCCCCGTGCTGACTTCTCCTCCTCCCTCTGTTCCCCACAAAGCAGCTTCGTGCCCGGGGTGTGATAACCCGATCTGAGCACGCTCGGGGGAGATTATTGTGTTTGTCCAGGCCTGGGGCTGGGGGGACGTTTCCACAAACCAAACACCCCAAGAGCAGGTTTTCACGCTCCTTTTAGACACAAAACTCAGAGGTTGGGACTTTTCCAAACGCGCCTGTTAGATCCTGATTGCTTAGTGATTAACACAGAATTAGCACACGGCTTAAATAATGCTTCTGCTGCTCCGCATGCTCAGGGGAAGGGACTTAACCTGGGCAGGGGCCTTTTTGCCCTGAGGGGTGGGTTTTAATATTATAATGAAGGTCGCTCACTTGCCCGCCACTCAAAAGTTAGTTTTGTGGCCAAGTTAATTAATCGAACAGTCCCTTTGCCAGGCTGTCACATAACTCATCCTCAGCACAACCCCAGACGTTCACGTGACAGTCCAGGACATTCTGCCTATTTTCTATGGTTTGGAGCTCAAAACCTATTCTTTATGAATTTCTTATCACTCCCCATACGTGCGGTGACTAGAGCTCCTACCTAATCACTAGCCACGGCTACGAGCAGATGTGATGTACGCTCTGTTGGCTCGGCCCGCGGCACCCGCGTGTCCCCGTGGCGGTGCCGCCGTCCAGCACCGCTCGCTCTTTCCCAGGTGGCTGGAGCGGAGCCTCCCCGCCTGCGGCTCGCGGGCCGCGGCCGTGCTGCAGCCGCCACTGGAGCTGCTCTGGGCAAAGAGCGGCGAGGTGGCCCTGTCCCTGTCCCAGCACTGCTCGTCCCTGCTGTCCTGGATCCGCGACGACCTGCCCTGGGCCAGCGAGTGGGTAAGGAGGGGGTTGGTGGGGGGGCAAGGGACACCGGCGTGGCCGCGTTGGGGCGGGGAGAGGCCCGGAGGAGGGAGGTGACATCTCACTGTGGGGGTCTGGGTGCCGCAGCCGTTCTTCCCCCAGCACCAGGCCTGAACGGGAGAGGGCTCGGAGATAATAACTCACTGGTTTCCTGCAAATCAGAGAAGAGGGGTGACTTCGGCGTCCCGGGGCTGCCGGGTCCCTGCTGGTCCATGGAGACCCCAGAGCGTGGGGGGGGGGGCACGGGGTGTGATGCCCACGGTGCTGGCACCCGAAAAGCAAATCCATCACCCACCGGGCGCCAGGTCACTAAAGACACACGCGGGAGAGACTATTTATAATGATTATTTCGATGATTATTTATTTCAGGGTGGCGCAAGCCTCGGTGCTGGCTGCTCTCCCCCAAATCCAGCACCCCGCTGGGGCTTCTCGCGCTCAATTTACACACAAAACCCGCAGAGTTGGTCATTGCCATGGTTGGTCGGTGATTTACATACAATTATAATACTGCTGACACAGCACTTGGTGCTCAGGGCAAGGGGCTTCAACCGGGCAAGGGGCTTCTTGACCTGCAGGCGGGTTTTTTAGTATTAAAATGGGGGTAGTTCAGCAAAGGACACGCGGACCTTGAGTTCGCTTGCCCCGTTGGCAACGTACCCTCGCCGAGGGCTAATGGCTCCGGGCTGTCCTTGCTCTCCTGCTGGGGGATGCCTTTGGCTTTAACCCAGACAAAAACCATCTTGCTTGACCTAAACGTGATATTGTTCTACAAGTTTAACGTTCCACAGCAGGTCAGGCTGGTTTGACAGAGCCTCCTCCACAGCCAACCGGCACACGGGGCTCCTCGGGGGTCCCCAAACCGGCACCCGAAGGGGAGGTGGGTGTAAACCTGCGCCGGCGCTCTCTGTCCCCGCAGCTCCGGTCCCACTTCCCCGAGTCCCTCCTGCACTTCGCTGAGTGCGTCCGGGAGCTGCTGCTCTTCCTGGTGCGGAGCTGCCTCTTGCCACTGCTGGAGTGGGCGGCCGCGGCGCTGGAGCGGGGCTGGAAGCACTGCCTGGACTCCTGCGGGTGAGCAGCTCCCCCGCGCTCCGCCCCCCCCCGCACCCTCCCCACGCCCCGCGCTGCCCCGTGGCTGCAGATTTGGGGGGGTCGGTCCTGCTCTCGCCATCCTGCCCGGGGCAGAGGGGCTGGGACGTGGCACCGTGGCTGCCGTGACCGACCTGCGGTCCCCCTCATTACCACAAAACCTGCCGCCCCCCCCGGCTCTGCCCCCGCTGAGGGTTGGGTGTGCTCGCCCCCGTGTCCCCCCCGCGCCGGGGAGCTGAACGTCACCCCCTGACGCAGCCACGGGGGTACGGTCGGCGCCGGGTCGCTGCCCCTGACCCATCCTCCTCGTTTTTCCCAGCGGAGAAGTGTCGTGGGCCTGCGTGAGGCAACACCTGACGAGCTTTACCTATTCCTCCTGGATTTACCTGCAAAACACAACCCTGGCCGTCACAAACTGGGCCCTGGCTATGATTTCTGGACACTGATCCGCTTTCCGGAGGAGCGGGGACGCCCTCGGGCCCTCTCCCACCCTTCCAGCCCCCACGGAGCGTCTCCGCGGGACGCAGACACCAGGGAGCTGCACCCGGGGACTTTTGGGGCTCAAATCGGGGATTCCGGGGGAGGTTTTTGTCTTTCCTGGGAAACACACATCCAGGTTTTCCGCACCCTGTGAACTGGCTTTGGCTCTCCCTGTCCCTTCCCGGGGTCTGAACCGGGTGAGTGATCCCCGTACCCTTGTGCTTTGCCTCCATCACAGGATCGGGGGGTTCTGGGGGGGCTTCCACCACCCCCCCATCCTTCCCGTTGGGTTCCTGCCTCAATGAACTGGACTCATTTATTTTTTTTTTTTTGCCCCTTTTTTTAATTAGCGCACGTGCTTTTTGTTCCTTATTGAAGATGCCCGTGAGGTGGGGGTTATCCAGAACACCCCCCCTCCCCCTGGGGGGGGCTATGATGGGGTAAAAACCACCAAAATCGCCATAATTTGGCTGATAAGCAGCGTTTTCCGCCCCCCACGTGCTGTCCCACACCCCCTCCAGGGCTGCACTGCCTGCACAGGCAGCTGCCTGCACCCTCACCATGGGGCTGTCTGGGAGGGGGCTGCCACCGGGACCCCCCGCCCGGCCCCGGGCAAGGACACGGCGGGGAGTGCGCACGGTACCACCGGGCACGGCGGTTGTAGGGGGGGCGCTGGGGAGGAGCAGAGCGGTGGCGGGGGATTAGCTCAGATGGTAGAGCGCTCGCTTAGCATGCGAGAGGTAGCGGGATCGATGCCCGCATCCTCCACCTTGATTTTTTTTTTTTGGTGTTATTTTTTTAAATTTTTTTGCTGTCGCGGGTGGGGTGGGATCACGCGTGTGTGCGCACGCGCACACACACCCCCCCCCGCCGTGCGTGTCCCCCCGCGCGGGGCCCGTCGCCCGTGTCCGCGGACGGCGGAAGGAGCGGGACGGCGGGGCGTGCCCATGAGGGGAGGGGGTGTGGCCTCAGCGCCTCCCGGGGCGGGGCACGCCCGTCGCTCCCGCCCAACGGGTGGGCGCGTTGCTAGGAAGCGGCGAGCCAATGAGGACGCGCGTTGCTGTTGCCAGGCGGCGCGCCGGGCCGGGCCGGGCGGTGCCATGAGCGGGCCGCGGCGGCCCGGCAGCCATGGAGATCCGTTGCGGGGGGCTCCTCTTCAGCTCCCGCTTCGATTCGGGCAACCTGGCGCACGTCGAGCAGGTGGGGCCGGGCGGGGCGGGGGGCGGCGGCCCCCCCGCGGCCTGGGGCACCGCGCTCCCCCCCGCCGACTACGAGTTCAACGTCTGGACGCGGCCCGACTGCGCCCAGACCGAGTATGAGAACGGCAACAGGTAACGGCGCGGCGGGGCCGGGGCTCGGGAGGCCGGGGGGGGGCCGTGCGGGTAGCTAGTAGGGCCGGGGCTGCCCTCGGAGGGGCTTGGGGGGGCTCATGGGGCTGTACCTGCCCCGGGGATGCCCTCGGAGGGATGTGGAAGGGTGTAACCGGGTCTGTGCCCCCCCCGGGGTGCCATTGGGGGCGGGCTCATGGGGTTTGGTTCAGCCCCGAGGATGCCCTCGGAGGGGTGGGGTGGGTGTTACAGGGTCTGTGCCTTCCCTGCGGATGCCTTCGGAGGGGTAGGGGGGGGCTCATGAGGTCTATGCCCCCCCTCGGGGATGCTCTCAGAGGAGTATGGGGCTGTAACAGGGTCTGTGCTCCCCCCAGGGATGCCCTTGGGGGGGACTCATGGGGTCTGTACCTGCCCCAGCGATGCCCTCAGAGGGGTGGGGGGGGTGTAATGGGTTCTATGCTCCCCTAGGGATGCTCTTGGAGGGGCTTAGGGGGGGCTTATGAGGTCTGTGCCCCCTCCCAGGGATGCCCTCAGAGGAGTGGGGGGTGTAACGGGGTCTGTGCCCCGCCCCGGGACTCTGACAGGCTCCTCTGGGAGCACTGTTGGGCTCAGGGTCCCCGGGGCAGGGTCTGACCCGGCGCTGCTGTTCCCCTGCCCAGGTCGTGGTTCTACTTCAGCGTGCGCGGGGGGGCCCCGGGGAAGCTGATCAAGCTGCACATCCTGAACATGAACAAGCAGAGCCGGTTGTACTCCCAGGGCATGGCCCCCTTCGTGCGCACCCTGCCCGTGCGGCCCCGCTGGGAGCGCATCCGCGAGCGGCCCAGCTTCGAGGTACCGGGGGCTGCTGCCGGGCTGGGGGGGAGGCTCTGGGGACACCGACACCCCTCACTCTCCGCACCGGCATGATCTCCGGCCTTTTGGGGTGGGGAGAGGGCAGAGGGTTGGTGGCGAAGCCCCTTCCCAGGGCCCAGCTCTTGGCAGAGGAGGACCCAGCAGGTCCTTCGCCGCTGGCCGGCTTGGGCTGAGGTGCGGGCTCTCGCTGGGTGATCTCCCCATGGCAGAACGGCTCTCAAAGCACCCCCGGTGCCTCAGTTGCCACAGCGGCCGGGAAAAGGCCCTTCAGGGCGAGGGGAGCAGCGGGGTGAGCGCCTGGGAAGCCAAGGGCAGCGGCAGGTTGACCCCCGCCGCCCCCTGAAGCAGTTTGGGCTTTGAACAGGAGTTTGCTGCTCCGGGGGGGTTCTGTCTTCGGTCTGGTAGGAGCTGCCCGGGGCAAAGTCGCTTGTGGGTGCCCGAGGTTGATGCAGAGACCGCCCCCAGCATCCTGTCTGGAACAGGGGCTGGAAAGACTCTCCCACCCCCTGACATGGGACAAGATGACGCTTGATTTGGTCTGTGCCAGCACCAGGGAGAGACACGACCTACAGCTGAGCTTGGCAGTGCTCGTTAATTTAACAAAACGTGCTAAAACCGAGGGGTTCTTGTCGAGTCTCTGAGCGCTGACGGGTGGGCATGAGGGTCGGAAGGACCCTCCTGGGTTTCCCAGCGAGCTCTGCCGCAGAGCTGGGTGTACGGCGAGGGTTTGGTGTCCCCCCGCGGGGGGCAAGGACAAGCAGGCAGCTGTTGCCTGTGGATCTGAGCGAGGCAGGAGCCCTGGCTTTGACTCCCGCGTGGTTAGAGCGGGGCAAGCGGCTGCTGGAGGGGCTAGTGGCCACCTGGCCTGTGCCGGGGAGGGGGCTCAGCGTGGCCCTGGCCGGCGGCTCCTGCTCAGGCTCCGCTCGGTGCCCATCGCAGGTGGTGGAGGCGCAGTTCGTGCTGTCCTTCGTGCATCGTTTTCTGGAGCACCGTGGGGCCACCACCTACTTCGCTTTCTGCTACCCCTTCTCCTACACCGAGTGCCAGGAGATGCTGGCGCAGCTCGACGGCCGCTTCCAGGAGTGCCGGCACATGTCTCCTGCCAGGTGCGCACCCCCCGGCCCCGCACCCCCATTTCCTGGCACCCTCATTTGGCGTTGCCCCCCGCTGTGGAAGCGGGGTGTTGGCCACCTCCGGCTGGAGGGTGGAGGGAGGGATCTCTGTGCCCCCCGCTCCCCCTCAGGAGCTGCCTGGGGCTTTGATCCTCTGGGCCCTGGCTCTGCACAAGCAGCTCCCCCC
This sequence comes from Strix aluco, assembly GCF_031877795.1. Classification (NCBI taxonomy): domain Eukaryota; kingdom Metazoa; phylum Chordata; class Aves; order Strigiformes; family Strigidae; genus Strix; species Strix aluco. The sequence continues at coordinate 132,852,087 of NC_133933.1, forward strand.
GAGCATGCTCTTCCGAGGGGCTTTGGGGGGGTCCCTGTATTGCTTCAGGGGGTTCCTTTATTATTTCGGAGGGGTCTTGTATTGCTTCGGGGGGTCCTTTATTGCTTCAGGGGGTCCTTTTTTGCCTTGGAGTGTCCCTTTATTGCTTCAGGGAGGTCTCTTATTGTTTCAGGGGGTCCGTTATTGCTAAAGGGGGGCCCTGTATTGCTTCAGGGGACCCTTTATTGCTTTGGGATTGCCCCTGGCATCCCCCAGGGCAGGTTCCCATCAGGCGGACGAGGCTGTCACAGGGCTGTGACTGACCCCCAGCCCTTGGGTTAAGAAAAGGGGCTTCTCAGGGTCCAAGACCCCCTTTGCTTTCCCCGCTTTCCCGGCTGCGGGAGGGCCTAGGGCATCTGTGCCCCACTGCTCCCTTCCCTGACAATCGCTGGGGCAGTGGGAGGTCTCGCTGCCTGAGCGCCGGGCACGTCGTGGGTCGTGTGAGGAAGCTCCTCTGATCTCAAGAATTTCTCCTCGAAAATCAGAGGAGAACTTAATGCCCGGCTGAGGGGGAGGAGGGCAGCATCGGTCTCCAGGTGCCTCAGCGGATAAAACCCCTCCTGGCCCCGCAGACTTCCCACGGGGCCGGGATCCGAAGTACCTTTTCTTAGATGAGGGGTTTGTGGAAAGGGGTTTGTCCTTAAATCCTCACGCCGTGGAGAGCGATGAGAGTTTCAACCCCCAGCAGTCGCTCGGCGGTGAGATCAGAGCCTCTGCGGGTCCCTGAGCCCCTGGGGATTGTGGCAGGGCTGGCTGCTCCCGACCCACCCCTCCACGGGAGCTGCCGGGGGCCGTCGGCGCGGCGAGGGGGGATCTCGGTGGCATCGAGCCCCCAAGGCCAGTCCCCGCTGCCCCGCCAGGTTTCCCGCTTTGCCTGGCCCCACGCTGGGCTGCCCTGGCAGCAGGAGAGGGTCACGCGGGGGCTGCTGAGCTCCTGGGGCGCCGGGCAAGCAGCGACGTGGTCCTGGGCAAGGGGCCGGAGACAGAGCTTGGGGCTGTGCTTGGTGAGCCTCTGCCCTCGCCCCGCAGCCCCCTCGACTCCGTCTACTACCACCGGGAGCTGCTCTGCCACTCCCTGGACAAGCTGCGCGTGGACCTGCTGACCGTCACCTCGTGTCACGGCATGTTGGAGAAGCGGGAGCCCCGCCTGGACAAGCTCTTCCCGGACACCAGCACTCCCCGGCCACGCCGCTTCGCCGGCAAGAGGGTGAGCTGCTGCGCCGGCTCCGGGGACATGTGGCGGGGCCTCGCCGCCGCCCTCGTGTCCCTCAGCGGAACAACCTCGTGTCCTGGGGGGCTGGAGAGTGTCGGGTGGGAGCAGGGGGGGTCTGTGAGATCCCACCCGGAGCCCCAGCGGGGCCGCTTCACCTCAGCTCCGTGAAATTGTCCTCTGGGAGCACCAGGCGCCCGTTCTCGGGGCAAAAATTAGCGTTTGCTGCAAGTTCCATTCTGTCCTTCTCACACTGTCACTGCGAAGAAGAGCTGGTGGCGGTGCTGGGCTGGGGACGGGGACGAGCAGGCAAGCTCCCGCCGAGCTGAGAAGCTCCCACCGAGAAAAGGGCCCTTCGGGAGCTGCTTTATGCCTTTTTTTTTTTTTTTACACTTTTTGCAGTCAGGCTCGAGGGGGATCGCTCGGGGCTTTTCCCTGGGGCGCTTCTGCGGTTCTGTGGGTCCCTTTGGCCTCGCACAGGGACAAGCTGCCTTATTCCTAGGAGGGGCGTGGGCAGGGAAACCACCCAAAACGTTGTGTTACCGCCCCGGTACCTCGTCAGCTCCACGCGGAGGCTTTGGCTCCATCTGGGGCAGCTCAGCACCCGCCCGCGGTGCTGCCGCTCTTCCCCACAAAGCAGCTTCGTGCCCGGGGTGTGCTAACCCAATCTGAGCATGCTCGGGGGAGATTATTGTGTTTGTCCAGGCCTGGGGCTGGGGGGACGTTTCCACAAACCAAACACCCCAAGAGCAGGTTTTCACGCTCCTTTTAGACACAAAACTCAGAGGTTGGGACTTTTCCAAACGCGCCTGTTAGATCCTGATTGCTTAGCGATTAACACAGAATTAGCACACGGCTTAAATAATGCTTCTGCTGCTCCGCATGCTCAGGGGAAGGGACTTAACCTGGGCAGGGGCCTTTTTGCCCCCGGGGGTGTGTTTTTTAATATTATAATGAAGGCAGTTCACTGTCAGGACACTCAGAAGTCGGTTTTCGTGGCCAAGTTAACTGATTGATTAATCACTCTGTCAAGCTGTCACGTAACTCATCCTCAAGACAATCCTATCCGCTGTCTTTATGGCCCAGGACACTCTGGTTATTTTCAGAGGTCTGCAGAGCAAATCCTATTCTTTATAAATTTCGGTGTCTCACCTGACCAATCTCATTCTTACCCCAGGGGTGCAGTAGCTGTAGTTACCAGGGTAACCCTTCACCCTGTCGTTTAGCAGTGGGGCGGGCCAGAACCTGCCCATCTGCCCTCTCTGTTTGCCCCCAGGTATTTTTTCTCAGCAGCAGAGTCCACCCAGGAGAAACACCCTCCAGCTTCGTCTTCAACGGCTTCTTGGACTTCATCCTGCGGGAGGAGGACCCCCGCGCCCAGATGCTGCGGCGCATGTTCGTCTTTAAGCTCATTCCCATGCTGAACCCCGACGGGGTGGTGCGAGGCCACTACCGGTGAGTGAGGACATGCCGGCATGGGCTGATGGTGCCGCGGCTCCACACTGGCTGCGATGGACAGCCCCAAGATCCCGCGGCGCTGGGAGGACCCACTCCTACCCCCGGGGCTGCCCGCTCGCTCCCCGACCCCACAGTGGGGTGGGGGAGAAAAAAGTAGAACTCGTGGGTTGAGATGCAGTTGGACGTCACGGGCTGAAGTCAGCTCTGGTGCCGCCACTGCTGCGCGTCGCTCAGTTGCGTCAAAGCTCGTTTTTCATTCATCTGGGAGTTTTACTGGCCCCCCACCAACACGACATGTAGCAGCCGTAGTGGCCATGGCACGGGGTGGCTCAGCCATTACCGTCCCACAATTTAACTAATTGGCTGTTCTCACCCAAAATCAAACCCCCTCGAGGCACCCATGGGACTTCCCGCCCCGCGCAGCCACGTCCCAGCGCAGAAGCGATCCCGCTCCCGGGGCCGAGCGACGTCTCTTCCCCGAGGAATCCTTCCAGCACGCGACGGGGACTCTGACCCCTCCTGAGTGGCCTTCAGTGCCCTTGGGCGCTGTCCCGGGGGGCCCCGGCGGGTGGGAGCTGGGCCGGGGCCGGGGCTGCGTCTCACCAGGGCACGTGCCAGCGCGGAGGCACTCGGCTGCCTCGGGGCCGTCTCTGCCCCCTCCCCAAGAGGGGATGGTTTGGCCAGGTGAAAAAATAGCTAAGAACAATTTCATCATCAAAATAAAAATGTAATCATTGAAATGATTTGGTGATGGAAATAAAATTAGAATTTAATAATTGGAATAATTTAGTAATTGACATAAACCCACAATTTAATAATTGGAATAATTTAGTAATTGACATGAAATTGCAATTTGACAACTGAAACAACTTAATAATTGACATACAAAAATTACAGTTTAACAATTGAACTAATTTAATAATTGACGTAAAATAATAACGATGCTGATGAGAACAGCAGTGGCAGAGGACACAAACACGTGGTGTGCCGCGTGGCTGCCGCCCAGCCTGCTCCCGGCCATGCCGGGGAGGAGACTCCCGACGGGCAGGACACGGGCGGCTGGAAGGTCCCGGGTGTCTCCCGAAACTGCCCGGGTGTTACCGACATCGTTCGGTGCCGAGCCCCACGCTGGCTCCAGAGCGCGGCTCGGGGCTGTCCTGGCTGCTAAGGAGGAGGGGAAAAAAACAAACAAAATCTCCGCTCTGTCCGAGCTGAAAGCAGCAACCTCTGCCCTCCCTGCAGAACCGACTCCCGCGGGGTGAACCTGAACCGGCAGTACCTGAACCCCGATGCCGAGCTGCACCCCGCGGTGTTCGGGGCCAAGGCCGTCCTCCTCTACCACCACGTCCACAGCCGCGTGCTGCCCGGCTGCCCCGACTGGCGGACCTTCGTCTCCCCGCTCGGCCCCAGCTCCCTCAGCACAAAATCCTCCAACCGCCCCGGCGGCGGCAGTGCCCCGGCCCCAGCGCTTTCAGAGCTGGAAAAAGCCAACAACCTCCGTAACTCGACCGGCACTTGGCATGCTGGTGCCTGCCGCAGCCCCGCTGGCGATCCCCCGCCCGCCGCCGAGCCGCCCGCCGCCGGCCCAGGACTCTGGATCCTCCCGTCGAGCCGCAGCGCTGGGCGCTGCCAGGAGGGAGCCCCGAGGCCTCTCCCCGAAACCATCCTGCCCCAGGACAGCGGCCTGGCCTACTACGTGGACCTGCACGGCCACGCCTCCAAGCGCGGCTGCTTCATGTACGGCAACAGCTTCAGCGACGAGAACGATCAGGTCAGGGGGGGAGCATGGGGGGCAGGAGGACAGAGGGGCTGCAGCAGGCGGGGACCCTCTGGCTGCTTTTCCCCCCTCCCCGGGTCCCAAACGCTCCCTCCCGCAGCTGGGAGAGGGGCTGGGAGCTCCCCATCACCCAGAAACCGAGCTCCTGGCTGGATGGGGCTGGTGCCCCAGGAGAGGGAGCGTGGCTGCCCTGCCCACTTCACCTTCCGTCCTTCCTTCCCCTCTCCCTGTCTCTCTGTCTTTCCCCTCCTCTTCCCCCTCTCCCCCCCAGTCCTGTCAGGGGGCAGCAGCAGGTCTCAGCCTTGCCCCCACTCACAGAAGAGCCGCTGCTCCTTCTCCGGAGGGTGGGGGGAGCTGTGCCGCTGGGATCCCTCCTCTCCACCCCAGTGAGGGAGCCCGACTGCTGCCTCTCCCCGCTGGAGACGGGCAGGGGGCGGGCAGGGGTGGGCAGCACCCCCCAAGACAGGGCTGGAGCCTGCAAGACGCTGGAATTAGGCAGAGGAGTCCCCAGCCAACACCCCAGTGCACCCCAGAGCTGGCAGTGCTGGAGCAGGACAAACGGCCAAAGGCTCCCCCCACCTAAAAAACCCCTCTGTGTCCCTCTCTGCGCCTGGCAGGTGGAGAACATGCTCTTCCCCAAACTCATCTCCCTGAACTCACCTCACTTCGACTTCACGGGCTGCAACTTCTCGGAGAAGAACATGTATGCCAGGGACAAGCGGGACGGGCAGTCGAAGGAGGGCAGCGGGCGCGTGGCCATCTACAAAGCCTTGGGGATCATCCACAGGTAGGCAGCGAGCTCACCCGGCCCCCCCTGGCCCCAAACAGGGGTTCTGCCTGGACACATGGGGCGTTACGGAAAGTTGGAACCAGTTTTAGGGGGGCGGCTGTGTCCCGCCCAGCTCTGCGCTGGGGCTCCGCACTCCCGAGCCACGGGCCTGGCAGCTTCTGGTCCTCGCTGTTGCGCCGCGGCTTTCCGGGAGGAATTCTCCTCTTCCCCAGATGTTTGTGTTTGTGTTGAGCTGTAATTAAAACCTGTTTAGTTGGAACGGGCTCAGCCTCCCGCTTGCCAGATGGCCCTGCGAGATTCCAGCCTCGACCGATGGGTGATTCTGGGAGCCGAGGATATTTGTGTGCCCCGCAGCCGCCACGCGCCTCTCCCCCGACACCGGCCGGGATATTTTTGGCTGTTTCTGTTGTGGTTGCTGGGAACATAAAAGCAGCTGCAAGAATCAGACCAAGAGCCCCTCCGGCCCTGGCCGGGCGCAGCTGCTGAGGGAGGAGGCTGAGAAATGCGTCGTGCTGCTTTCGGAGGTGCCGCCGCCTTCCCCGGGAATCTGCGGTTTGAGGACGTGTGGAAGCGGCCCCGGGCTTCCTGCCAGCCCCGTTCTCCCCCCGAAGCCCCGCGCCCTCCTTCTGCGAGCGGCTGCACGCCGCGGGGGCCGATTCACGGCTGGGGCGGCAGAGCCGGTGCCTCCCTCGGCCTCTTTCTCACCCCCGTTTCCTTGCTGCGTGTTCCGCTGCTCCTCCGGCCGGGCCAGGGAGCAGCTGATCCAGCTAAAACCGACCCCGTGCTAACATAGGCGAGGTTTTTAGGCTCAGGTGGCCACTGTGGCTTGCTCCGTGCCCAAACGCAGCAGGCGTTCTGCAGGGGTCAGGAGGGGTGTTGGCGTGAGAGCAGCTCCTCGGAGGGGTGAGGAGGGACACTCGCTGGCTCTCTGCAGGGTTCACGAGCCGAATTGTTTCTGGGCAGCCGGGCCGATGCACGCCGGCCCCCCGGCAGCCCCCCCCTCGCCCTCCTCTCCTTCCCGCCTCCGGGAACCTGCTCTGGGAGGGCTGGCTCGGCAATACCACAGGCACCGAGGGGAGGCTGGCTGGCCACTCAGGCCCCGGAGTGTCATTTTTTGACAACAGAAGCAACATTTGCCTTTCTCCACCCATCAGGGACACCCCCACACACACTCCCCGTCACCTTCTGGAAGTGACCGAGAGGAGGCACAAGGGTGCTGCCCCTCATGCTCACGTGGGTCGTGTTTCTCAGGAGATCCCTGACCTGATTATTCTCCATTTCTGGTGCTTTTCCTCCTGGAGTCCCCCCGCCCAGGCAGAGGCATCTGGGGAGGAGGAGGACAATGAGGAGGATGAGGACAACAAGGACAAGGAGGAGGGGAAGAGGAGGAGGAGGAGTACAATGAGGATGAGGAAGAGGAAGACAAGGAGGGGAAGATGAGAAGGAGAAGGAAGACAAGAAGGAGGAGGAGGATGAGGACAAGGATGAGGAAGACAGGGAGGAGGAGGAGGAGGACAGGAAGGACAAGGAGAATGAGGAAGACCAGTAGGATGAGGAATACAAGGATGAGGAGAACGAGGAGGAGGAAGAAGATTGGGGGGGGGCGTGTTCTGCTGTCCCCCACCCAGGCAGCGCCCTCAGCCTGCAGCTTCCCTCGGCTTTGCCTGTCCTGACAGTTCCAGCTGTCACCGGGCCCGGCAGGTTCCAGGGACAGTCGGTGACCGTCACCACCAACGGGTGAGGTCGGGTCACTGCAGTGCCAGGGCACTGTCATCTGCCGTTCGTTCGGGTCTAAGGAGGCTCAGCGCTGCTCTGGGCCTGATGAGCTCCCTCCGGGGAAGGCGGTTGGTCAGTCTGTCAGTTGGTTGCTTGGTCAGTCGGTCGGTCTGTCTGTCCCCCACCCTCCCTCCCTGCAAATGGCCAGCCCCGAGCTGCTGGGGGGAGCAGTGGGCAGGGCAGGGGGGGCTGTGCCGGGGTGGGCCACCCTCTGTCTCTGCAGAGGGGTGACCCGGGGCCCCGCAGCCCCTCCACAGCTGGGGGGACACATGAGGATGGTCTGGAGAGGGGGGTGAACCCCTCTGCCCCCAGGGGCTGCCTGCAGTCGGCCTCGGGCTGCGGCTGGGGCGGTGGGTGGTTGGTGCCGCGACAGAGGGAGGCAACTCCACCAGAGAACCTTTACCGGTGCGAGTGTCCCCCGTACCCCCACACCCTGTACCCCCCCATCCCGTACCCCCACCCCTGCTGCCCGTTTCCAAACCCCTGCAGCTCCCGCACCGGCACAGCGCCCGGCTTTGCTCCGGGGGGCCACATTCCCCCCCGTCCTTGGTGGCTGCCGACCCTCCCAGGGTGACCCGAGACCCGTTTTCGGCAGCGGCTCCCCGCTGCGGAGCAGTTGGGGGGGTCCCTTGTGCCGGGGGGGGCGCTCCGGCTGCCCCGCGGCCCCTCGTTGGGCCCCAGCGCGGATCCTCCCAGTAACGCGGCTCCTTCCTCCCGCTCCGCAGTTACACGCTGGAGTGCAACTACAACACGGGGCGCGCGGTGAACAGCATCCCCGGGGCCTGCCACGACAACGGGCGGGCCAGCCCCCCGCCACCCCCCGCCCTCCCCTCCAAATACACTGTGGAGCTCTTCGAGCAGGTAAGGGGGGGGCCCTGCCCCGCGAGGAAACTTCCACCTTTCTGCCTCCAGTCCCGGAGAGCTGCTGATCTTTTTCAGAGGCTTTTCTCCCCTCCCTGCGCCCCGGCGGTGCCCGAAAAGCAAATCCATCACTCGCCGGGCACCAGGTCACTAAAGACACACGCGGGAGAGACTATTTATAATGATTATTTCGATGATTATTTATTTCAGGGTGGCGCAAGCCTCGGTGCTGGCTGCTCTCCCCCAAATCCAGCACCCCGCTGGGGCTTCTCGCGCTCAATTTACACACAAAACCCGCAGAGTTGGTCATTGCCATGGTTGGTCGGTGATTTACATACAATTATAATACTGCTGACACAGCACTTGGTGCTCAGGGCAAGGGGCTTCAACCGGGCAAGGGGCTTCTTGACCTGCAGGCGGGATTTTTAGTATTAAAATGGGGGCAGTTCAGCGAAGGACACGCGGACCTTGAGTTCGCTTGCCCCGTTGGCAGCGTACCCTCGCCGAGGGCTAACGGCTCCGGGCTGTCCTTGCTCTCCTGCTGGGGGATGCCTTTGGCTTTAACCCAGACAAAAACCATCTTGCTTGACCTAAACGTAAGATTATTCTACAAGTTTAACCTTCCCCACGGGCAGGTGGGGAGAGCGCTGGCGGTGGCGGCACTGGACATGGCAGAGTGTAACCCCTGGCCCCGGATCGTCCTCTCGGAGCACAACTGCCTCAGCAACCTCCGCGCCTGGATGCTGCGGCACGTGCGCGGCACCAAGGGCACCAGCGGGGGCCCGCGGCGGCGAGGAGGTGCCAGGACCCCCCCCAGGAGCTCCACGTAAGGGCCCTGCCGGGTTGAGCGCGCAAGAGCTGCAGGATAACGCCCGTTAGAGATGATAAATGTACTCCAAGTGAGTCACCCTGCAGCTAACGAGGCCGAGGGTTATTTATTTGCTCGCTCCCCCGCTGCTCCCCGCAGGTTCCCTAGCCGCCGCCTGACCAAGAGGCCTGTGGAGAGAACCGGTGTCTCTCCTGCCCCTCCGGTGCTGGGCTGGCACCGATTTGGGCCAGGGGCGGGGGGCGGTGGGAATTTTGAACCCTGCTGCTGCCGGGACAGCGATGCGTGGGGAGGCAGGGGCTGGAATCTGGGGCTTGGATGGAGGCGGCGTCTCTGCAGCCCGGCTGAGCCGGCTGGCGAGGACGTGGGGAGCGCAGGGGGGGCGGCGGGCGGGAGCCCCTCACCCCAGAGCCGGGCTGAGCCTCCTGTTTCTCCTCCCCCGCCTCCCCGCAGTGTTCTGCCCACCTCGGCCTCCGATAACGCCCTGTCCCGCACGAGGAGCTCCAGCCACGGCGCCAGCAGCCAGCAGGACTCTCCGCAGACCGAGGCCTCCCCCAGCTTCCCCTCGGGCCCGGCCACCGCCAGCCGGAGCCCCCAGAGGCACCGCGGCAGAGCCCCGGCACCGCGCAGAGGTAAGCTGGGCCGGGGACCCCTCATGCGCTTGCTCCGGTACCTGTCGAGCTGCTGTGCCACGCCGCGGCCCTGAGGAGAGCCCCGTGCCGGCGTCACCCTGCGCTTTCACCTTAATCAAAACCGTTTGGCGTGGAAGACGGGGGTGTGAGCCGACGCCCTGGCCCCCCTCGGACGGGTCCTGGGTGCCGCGCTCAGCTCCGCGCCCCGGCCTGAGCCGGCTCCGGACAGAAACCGCCCGGCGAGACCCGTGGCTTCTCCCGCCCGGCTTACGGAGGGACCCGAGGGGGCCCGGCCGCGCTCCTGCCCGCCGGCGCCGCAGCCCCGGGCTGGGCAGAAGCTGTGGCGAGATGAGAGGGACTCTGTCCGCCGCCGGCTGCCCTCCCCGCACCGCTGCCCATCCCGAGGGGCTTCCAGAGCAGCCAGCACGGAAAAACTCCTCCACTCGACTTGCTGAGGCCCGCGGGGATACACCGAAGTGCCTTTTCCCTTCCCAGGCACCCGCCGAGCCGCGGTCGGCGCTGGCACAACTCCGGTCATGGTGAGGGAGGCTGGCGGAGCTGTAATTAGTCACGGGGGGGCTTTGAACACGCGGCGAGGCCTGGCTGGTGGGGGCCGACTCGCAGCACCGAGCCGGCGGGGGGAAAGGCCCCAGTTTGCCACCCCACTGGCGGCTGCACCGCGCTCTGGCAGCGGGGAGGTGCCGGAACACGGCCAGGCGCCCGCCCGGGCCCCTCGGGGGGTCGGTGCCGCTCTGTGGGCTCATCCCACGGGCCCCCAGCGACGGAAACGGGGCTGGACTGAGAGCCCCGGTCTGCTGGGGGGTTCCGGTGAGCTCCGTACCCCAGGGTCGCGGTGCGTGGGTGAGGGTCCGCGGCGGGGGCTGCGACTCTGCCGCCGGCGTCGTGTCCAGGCTCCGCGTCCCGGTGCCGCCGACCGTCGGCGTCTCTCGCGCTCCGCCTGCGGCGTGGTCGCTTGCCAGCGCATTGTAGTGACCGTTTCTCATCCGCCGTGAGAGCGCGGCGGGGAGGAAATAAAAAGGCTTTGTGTTCCCGTGGGCACGGTGTAGCGTCTGTTCCTTCTGCCGTACGAGCCCCACGCCACGGCCGTCCTGCCCCAGGATGCCATCGCGGATTCTTCCATCCCCCGGCAGCCGGGAAGGAACCGGGAATGCCGAGATCCCGCCTGCAGCCCCACAACGGGGCAGTGGGTGCTCGGCCCCGGATGGAGCCACGGTGCCCTGGTGTTAAAGGATGTCACCAGACTGGGGTGACAACTCAGAGCTGGGCCGGCACTGCGGGGAGTGGCCGTGGCTGACAAAAACACCTTCTCTAGAGGTGATTGTACAGAACATTCTGCAATACAAAAGTCTTTGGGGTTTTCCCACGAACTCTCAGCTCTTCATTCTTCATCAACTTCCAAAGTCCATTTTATTCCCCAGCTTCAGCTGATTCTCCTCGTCCGTTCCAATCCTTGTTTCAGTGTCAGGGCCATCTTTCGGGTCATCATCATCATCTTCATCTTCCTTCCACTAGTTTTCATCTCGCACAGTTCTGAGAAAGACTTCAAGATGTTTTGTTAAAAGCTTGGGTAGAGCGAGCGGTTTCTGTATACTGAATTCTCTTAATCTGGCAAAACCCCCGTGTTTAGTCAATTAACCATCCTTTGTTAAGCCTGGCTCTACAGGATTAGCTTGCCTGGGATTTAAACCAGCCTTGGGCTGGGACTATCCAAGCAGCAGGCTGAGGACACTTTCCAGGCCTGTGGAGCAGCGTTCCGGTTGCCTTGGTAACGGTACAGGATCGCTCGGTCCTGAACACATTTCACTGGGCCTTAAAATCTATTTCAAACACCCCAGAGGTTGTATTTAGAATTCCACGCCCGGTGTCACCAGGAGTTGGCCCCGGCAGGCAGTGGAGCCACGGGCGCTCCGGGCCGGGTCTGGTCCCGCGGCGCCATGTCCGAGGAGCAGCCGAGGGCACGGGCTGTGCCGGCGCGGTGCTGCTCAGGGGGCTCCGCTCAACACCCCCGTGCCATCCTGGTTGTGCCAGGTCAAGTTGTTACCCACCAGTCCCAGCCGCCGTCACCAATAAAGCACTGCCTGGGGCAGGGACGCCCCTGCACAGGTTTGCCGGTGTGGTGGAGACCCGGCGCGCGCAGCGCCGATCCCGTCTCCCTGGTCCCGGTGGTGCCAGCCCCGGCCGTTCCCCCCGGGGCTCCGCGTACGCCCTCCACCAGCCCGAGGTTCCTCCTGCCCCGTTCCGGCAGCCCTCGTGGCGTCGGTGACTTCCCCAGCGCCGTGCTGGCCGCGTCCTCGCCGAGGGTTGTGGCAAGCGCCGAATGTCAGCCCCGGGGAGCCCCTCGTGCCGCTGGGGCCAGGAGCATCACTGGGACGGAGCCCGGGCTGTCCCGCCACGCCGCCCTGCCCCTCTCCCGCACCAACCCCGGTCCTCGGCCACGGCCTCATCCTGCAGCGCCCGAGCCGCGTGCCCGGTGCCGCAGCTGCTGGCTGCGGTTCCCTCCGGCGGCGGCACTCGCCGAGGCCCAGCCCCGAGGCCCAGCGCGGTGGCTCGGGCCGGGTGTGGGCTCTGCGCCGCGGCGGCTCGGCACTGAGCTCCCTCTCGTTCGTCCCGCAGGGGCCCCGCCAGCGCCCAGCACCCGCCCCGGAGCGCGGGAGGCCCAGCGCGGCGCGGGAGAGCCGGCAGCTGCCCGGGGCACGGCGCTGACGCAGGTATGGCCCCCCCGGGGGCTGGGGACCATGGGTGGGGGGACACACCGGGGGGGACACACTGGGCTGGGAGCTGTCGGACCCCCCCTCCCTGTGTGGGGGGCTCTGCACACCAACCACCCCTGAACGTGGGGCTGAGACCCCCCCAACTCTGGGGCTGGGTCCAGCTCCATGGGATCCCCCGCAGCGCTGGAGGGGCCCCCCACAAGCCCAGAGACAAACACCCCCCCTCCACCTCCCCACAGGTGCCCCCCAGGAACCCGCAGGCCCAGGGACCCCCGGACCAGCCCGGGTAGGCACCAGCATCGATTTGCGCCGGGGGGGGGGGAGCCCCAGAAAAGCCCCCCCAGCAGCAGCGTGTGGGTCTCGGCAGCCCTGGGGGGGCCCCCCCTGCGCCCCAGCAGGATCCTGGTGTAGGGGAAAGGGGCCACAAGCACCGCAGCCCCGGGGGACTCATCCTGCCCCCCCAGGTACCGCCCCACCACCCCGGGGGGGGCTCCCAGCTCCCTCCCTCCCCGCAGGACCGGCGGAGGGATACGGCGGAGGGATACAGCGGCAGGAGAAATTTTTTTTTTTTTTTTTTACATCAACACGGTTTTGTTTGGTCTTAATCGTGTCACCGCTCAAATCTGTCCGGAGGATGCCGGGGGGGGTCCTGCGCGGGGGCGGGGGGAGCTGTGACATCACACGGCACAGGCCTCACTCCGGTGACGTCATGGCGCGGGGGGGCGGGGGACACTCTCACTGCAGTGATGTCATGGCGCAGGGGGGGAACACCCTCACTCCGGTGACGTCATGGCGCGGGGGGGCGGGGGACACCCTCACTCCTGCTTCTTGGGGTTGTTGACTGCCACGTAGTGGTAGAGGACGACGAGAAGGAAGAGCGAGACCCCCAGCATGTTGGCGAAGATGGCGAGCTGCACGTCCGTGATCATCCTGCAGGGGACACACACACACACACGTGATGACCCCCCCGCCCTGCCCAGGGCCCGCCCGGGCCCCCCGCGGCAGGACCCCGACCCCCGCCATGGGACCCTCGGAGGGGCGACCCCCCCCCCCGCCGCCCCGTCCAGGCCTCCCCCAGGGGCCCCCACTCCCGCCCGGGCCCCCCGCGGCAGGGCCCCCGTTACCCGCCCCAACGGGCCTCTGCGGGGACACCCCCCCACCGTGCCGGGCCCCACCGGGCGGGGCCGCCCCGGGACCCCCCCCCCCCGGGACTCACGCGCTGCCGGTGCCGCCGCCGCCACGTCCCCCCTCCGCCTCGCGCCACTTCCGGTGCCCGCGGGGGACGACGGGAGGGGGCGGGGCCTGGCGGCTGGCGTCACGCGACGTCACGGGTGCCGGGCCGCCGCAGGGCTCTTTCCCCCCCCCGCGCGGTGACGTCACAGCCCCAGGCCCGCGGTGACGTCACGGCCCGGCTCTGCCCCGCGGCCCTCGGGCGGGGGCGGGGCCAAGCCCGCCCCTGGGGTAACGCCCCCGCCCGGCCCCGCCCCGCCCGGCCGCCGCCGTCCCCATACAAGGCCGGGCGCGGGGGGGGGCGGGGCCGGGGGCGGCCCCAGGGCGGCCGCAGCTAATTATAGCGACTGGGATGGGGCCCCGCGGGGCCTACTGGGGCGTACTGGGGCGTACTGGGGTATAGTGGGATGTACTGGCGTGTACTGAGATGTACTGGGCTGTACTGGGGTATAGTGGGATGTACTGGGGCATACTGGGATGTACTGGGGCGCATTGGGAAGTACTGGGGCGTACTGTGGTGTACTGGGATGTACTGGGGCACATTGGGATGTACTGGGGCATACTGGTTTGTACTGTGATGTACTGGGGCATATTGGGGCATACTGGGGCGTACTGGGATGTACTGGGGTGTACTGTGGTGTAGTGGGGTGTACTGGGTCATAGCGACATGTACTGGGACATAATGGGACATACTGGGATGTACTGGGACATGCTGGGGCGTGCAGGGCTTGGGGCAGGACAGGCCACGGCCTGGGGGGGTCCCGGCAGCGGCTCCTCCGGGGGGTGCTGCCCCCCCCGGCTGCTGTGGTGGCTCCACCCGCGGTTCCCGCCGGGGGCGCCCATGACATCATCGCGGCGCCGGGGCCCAGGCGTGACGTCACCCACCGCCAGGCCGTGACGTCACCACCGCCCACTCCGGGGGAAGCCACCGGTGTCAGGGTGGGGTGACCGCGGGGTCACACCCCCCCGCCCCCCCGCTGTCCCCAGCAGCCCCCCAGCGCCACACCGGCGCTGCCGCGGGGACGTGGCGGTGGCTCCCCGGGGGGGACCCGGCGGGAGGAGCGGGGGCACCGTGCGAGGCCGCGGGGGGGACGCGTGGGGGGCGCCGTGGCGGTAGCACCGGCCGCGCTGGTGCCGGCAGCCCCTGGCCCCCTGCCCGGCCCCCCCGGCCCCCCTTCCCGTCCCCGCCGCGGCCTAACGAGAAGCAGATGTGCGGCGGCGGGGGCGGGGGCCGGCGGGGGCCGCCGTGCCCGGCGGAGGCCGGGGCGCGCCACGGGCCGGCGAAGGGGCCCCGCGGCGGGCGGGAAGCGGGGGGCCTCGGGGACCCCGTCGAGGGGCAGCGGGGCCGGGGCGGCTCTGGCGGCGAGGGGCCGGCCGAGGCGCGGCCGAGGGGAGGGCAGAGCCGCCGTGCGCGCCGAGCCGAGCCGAGCCGTGCCGCGCAGAGCCAGAGCCGCGACGGGACGCGCCGCTGAGCTGGGCCGTGCCACGCCGGCCCTCGCGCCCGCCATGGCCCGCTGGCTCTGGCCGTGCCTGCTGGCCGCGCAGGCCCTGGCCGCCAACTTCCCCCCCAGGTACAGCCTCTACACCGGGGGGGCCGCCCCGCTCGGCCACGGCCAGGCCACGGCCCCGCAGGGCCCCGCCACGGCCCACGCCGCTGCCCGGGCCGCCAGCCGGCACAGGTAGGAGCCGGGACCGCCGGGACGTGCCGGGAGGGGACCCAGGTGGCCCGGGAGCCCCGGGGAGGGACGGGGGGGGAGCTGGGCGCGGCCACCCGCCCCGACGCCACGGGGGCCCCCGGCCGGGCGCCAGCACGTGCCGCGAGGGGCGAGGGGCGGCGGGCGCTGCCGTGCCGGGGGCTCCCCCGAAGTGCCTCGTCCCCGGGTGGGCGCACGTGGAGCCGCATGTGGGGCACGGCACCGGGAGAGCGAGACCCATGCCGGCAGCCGCGTGTGCCACAGTGCCGGGGATCCCGGGGCTGGTCCTGCCGCCGCAGCCCCACGGCGGCCCCACGGCGGCCCCACGGCAGCCCCAGGGAGCACGGCAGGACCTGGTGGGGCTGCCTGGAAAAGGGGGGACGTGGGTCGGACACCCCCAGCCCAGCCCCACAGTGCTGGGGCAGGGACGTGGCTGAGCCCTCCCCTGCGGCTTTGGGGGCACAGCGGGGTCTCCCCACAGTTTGGGGGTCACCCAGACCCACCGCCATGGCCCGGGGCCCCTCCCTGTGCGCGGGGGGCACACGGGGGACTGCCCCCCTGCCCTGCGCTTCCAGGAGGGCTCCTGCCCCGTCCCGTCCCCATCGCTGGGTGGTGGGACCCCAGCACAGCCTGGGGGGGTCCCGCGGGTGGGGGGCTGAGGCAGGATGGAGGGGCTGGGAAGGGAAGGGGAAGGGGAAGGGAAGGGGGGAGGCGAAGGGGGGGCCCGTCGGTCGACGCAGGAATTCCCGGCGGCCCCCGGGGAGGAGTTGGAATCCAGCCGGGGCTTGACGGGAACCAGCCGCGGCACCGCGGGCCCCCACCGCAGCCCAGCTCCCACCGCAGGGGTCCGGGAGGGGGGCCCCGGAGGCTCCCCATGGGGCGGGGTGGGAGGCGGGGGGGGGGGGAAGGTGCTCTGTGTGGGGCTGGGGGTGCTGGGGATGGGGCTCAGCTCCGGGCTCTGGGCTCAGACCTTATAAGGCTGTGCCGGGGTCCCCGCGGCCTGTGGGGCTGCGCTGGGGGGTCCCACGCTGTGGGGCTGGGGGTCCTGTGCCATGGGGCTGGGGGTCCCTGTGGCCTGTGGGGTTGGGCTGGGGGTCCCACACCGTGGGGTTGAGGTCCTGTGTGTGGGGCTGGGGGTTCCTGTGGTTGTGGGGCTGGGCTGGGGGTCCCATACCATGGGGCTGGGGGTTCTGTGCCATGGGGGCTGGGGGTCCCCGCGGCCTGTGGGGCTGCCCCTGGGGGCCCCATGCCGTCGGGGGCTGGGGGTTCCTGTGGCCTGTGGGGCTGCCCTGGGAGTCCCATGCTGTGGGACTGGGGGTGTTGTGCCATGGGGCTGAGGGTCCTGTGCCATGGGGCTGAGGGTCCTGTGCTGTGCGGCTGGGAGTTTCTGTGGCCTGCGGGGCCAGGCTGGGGGTCCCACACTGTGGGGTCAGGGTCCATCACTGCTGTGGGGGGAGCAGCAAGCCCCACAGAGGCACAGCAGCCTCTGTGGGGGTCGCGGACACCCCCAGCCTGAGCTGGGCTGAGCCCCCGCCGTGGGAACCGGGGACCCGTGGGGCAGGACGTGGGGCACCCATCCACAGGGACCCCAAACCCTGCCTGGCCACCCTGAGCCCCACGGGCAGAGCCCCCGACCCCACCGGGGCTGCCCCATGGCCGGGGGCTGCAGCTGCTCCTGCCTTGGGGGGGGGGGGTGGAAGGGCTGCAGCGCGCGGCAGGATGCGGCCCATTAACCCCACGGCACCGGGCCATGACGGCTGCTACCGGTGGGGCCAGAAGGGCAAGTGTGGGGAGTGCCGGGGGGGGGCAGGGGGGGTGCTGGGTGGGCGCCCTGACCCCTTCCCACAGGAACTGGTGCGCCTACGTGGTGACGCGCAGCGTGAGCTGCGTGGTGGAGGACGGCGTCGAGAGCTTCGTCAAGCCCGATTACCAACCCTGCGCCTGGGGGCAGCTCCAGTGCCCCCCGCGTCCTGGCGTGAGTGCGGGCAGGGGTGAGGCTGGGGGGAGCCCCGGGAGTGGGGGGCCCCGGGGGGGGATGCTCAGAGCAGAGCCAGCTCCGGCCACGGCCCCCGCCGCTGTCCCCCCCGCTGCCGCCGCCGGTGTTTATCCACCCCGGGGTCATGTTTATCTTTTCGCAAGAGCCCGGCGGCCTAAAGCGGAGCCGGGGGGGTGATCGGTCCCCCCCCCGGCAAGCCCGGCTGGCAGCCCCCCCCCCAGGCCACCGGTGGTTGAGCACGAGTCCGAGCACGGGCTCGGGGGGTCCCAGGCCGCGGCCGGTGGTTGGTTTTACCCCCCTGACGCCGCGGCACGGGGCAGAGCACGGGCAGGGAGCGGCGTGTGGGCAGGGCTGCGCCCGCTTCGTCTGCCGGGGGTGGTCCCGTGTCCCCCCCCCGCCGCGCTGCGGCAGGGTGTCCTCTGCCCGCAGGTACCGAAGCAGCTTCCTGCGGCCCCCCGCTACAAGGTGGCCCAGAGGACGGTGTCGGAGCTGGCCTGGCGCTGCTGCCAGGGCTACTCGGGCCGACGACTGCGCCGAGGGGCCCGGCGCCGGCCTCCCCCCAGCCCACCCGGCCACCCCCGGCCCCGGCCCGGCCGCCCCACGCTCTCCGGCTTCGGCAACCCCCTCAGCGGCTTGGGGGGCGAAGGTAGCGCCGGCGGGCTGGGGGGGGTAACAGGAGGGGGGGGGGGGGACGCGCCGGTGGGGCGTCCCCCACCGTGACCCTGAGGTGCGGGCCCGCAGGCGGGGGGGACGCGGAGAAGGTGCGGCGGCTGGAGGAGCAAGTGCGGCGGGCTGAGCGAGCAGGTGGAGGAGCTGCGGGCCGGGGCAGGAGCCATCGGCGGAGCACCCCCACGCCGGACCGCGGCCGGTGGCCCCGAGGGCGAGCAGCCGGCCGACGCGGCCCGCCCCGGAGGTGCGGGAGGTGCTGAGCCCACGTCCAGCGGCGGCTGGAGGAGCTGGAGAGTCGCCTGCAGCGGCAGGAGAGCGGCCGGGGAGCGACCGGGGAACGGCGTCGAGGGGCCCGGCGTCGGAGGCGGCGCTGCGCGAGCTGGAGCGACGGCTGCAGGAGACCTGCGCGGCCTGCGCGTGCCGGCACCGAGGGGCTGCGGCGGCAGGCGGCCGAGGACCGGGAGCGCATGCGGGCGCTGGAGAAGCTAGTGGGCTCCGTGGACCAGCGCAACCGGGAGGCGGTGGAGACGGTGCAAGCGGCACATCAGCAGCCTCAGCAGCCGCCTGGCCCCCCGGCGCCACCCACCGCCGGACGACCTGCAACCGGCGCCTGGCCGAGCTGGAGCGGCGGGCTGGACGGGCTGCCCCGCGGCGGGCGGCAGGGCCGGGTTGGGCAGGGGCCGGTGCTGGCCCGGCGGCTAGCGGAGCTGGAGGGGCGGCTGAACGCCTCGCGGGCCGGCCCGTGGCCCCCCGAGCCGGAGGGGCGTCAGGGGGGGGCTGCCAGCGCGTTTGGCCAACCTGAGCCGGGA